>NC_037668.1:19622293-19745776 GCF_003255815.1 Theropithecus gelada | reverse complement strand
CCAAAAAAAAAAAAAAAAAAAAAAAAAGAAATCTTCCCTTCCCCTGCAGAGGAGAACCAACCCCCGGGCCCAGACTCCTGCATGTTCGCTCCCATCCCCAGCGGTTCTCCAGGTGTTGTAGAAGCAGCAACTCAGCTGTGCAGCCACCTGCTTCCCGCCCCGGGGGTGTCCCTCCCTGCGTGGGGGGCTCAGGCACAGCAGAAGGCGCCCAGAAGGTTCTGGCAGAAGTGCTGCACCCAAGGTAGTGGGGGACCAGAAAAAGCGGCACCCCCAGCTTGTAGCTGTGCACTGCGGGGCTGTGAGTGAAATGAAGAGCAGCCCGTGAGGAAGGAGTGGGGAGTGAGACATGGTCCTTTCCTTCCACCTGTCACCCCCTCTCACCTCCTGCATGCCCTTGAGTAAACCTGGGCATCCTCTCCTCCTTGCCCCAGTCCTGGGGCCCACACAAGTCCCTGCTGGGCCCCGGGAGACAGAAAACACGGCTCAGGCCTCCCAGTCCTATTCCCAGTAGCAGGGTGGAAGATTTCTGCAGAATTTCCAGCCCAGGCCAAATGCAGGCTGTGCTAGGCTGGAGGAACTCCCTCTTTCTGTGTCCAAAAACACTCCTTTCTTAAGAGGAGACACTCCATCACGTTTTGGAGAGAGAGAGTGCATGTGTGTGTCTGTGTGTGTGTGTTTTGTTTTGTTTTGTTATTTTATTTTTATAGAAAGGAGTCTTGCTCTGTCGCCCAGGCTGAAGTATAGCAGTGCGATCTCGGCTCACTACAACCTCTGCCTCCTGGGTTCAAGTCACTCTCCTGCCTCAGCCTCCCGAGTAAGTGGGATTACAGGGGCGTGCCAGGACACCCGGCTAATTTTTGTATTTTTAGTAGAGACAGGGTTTCACCATGTTGGCCAGACTGGTCTCGAACTCCTGGCCTCAAGCGATCTGCCTGCCTTGGTCTCCCAAATGCTGGAGTTACAGGCATGAGCCACTGTGCTGGGCCACTGTGTGTGTGTTTTTGTTTTGTTGTTGTTGTTGTTGTTGTTTTTAGATGGAGTTTCGCTCTTGTTGCCCAGGCTAGAGTGCAATGGCATGAGCTCGGCTCAATGCAACCTCTGCCTCCCAGGTTCAAATGATTCTCCTGCCTCAGCCTCCCGAGTAGCTGGGATTACAGGTGTCTGCCACCATGCCCAGCTAATTTTTTTGTATTTTTCGTATAGACAGGGTTAAGCTGTTTTGGTCAGGCTGGTCTCAAACTCCTGACCTCAGATGATCCACCCGCCTTGGCCTCTCAAAGTGCTGGGATTACAGGCGTGAGCTACAGCGCCCCGCCCAGTGTGTTTTAACAGACTAGTATTGGGAAAGACTTCCCTCTTTCAATCCGGCAAGATAAGTCTACACCCTCCCCAGGCGGGTGCTGGGCAGGGCAGCTCCCAGCAACTCACTGAGAACTGGAAAGTTTCCAGGAAGGGTTGGGAAGGCCAGACAGGTCATGTCTCTCACTGTGGTCAGGACACAGTCCTTCAAGATAGGACACTGGAACAGAGATAAGTGGGAGAACTCAGCTCCTTCCTTCAGTCACAGAGCCCAGTGTTTAGTGCATCTCCGTCAATGGCTTGCTCCCTTTGAAGTAGAGACTACAGTCGGTAGTCCTGGTGCTTTATCAGTGAGTCTCTCCCCCATGTTCTGCGGGGTGGCTACCACGGGACGCTGCAGCTGCCTGCCTGTTAATCTGAGCACTCTGGTCTCTCCAGTTTCTCTTTTGGGACCAAGGAAAGTGATACTGAACCTTCGTGGCAGAATTTCTTTGTGTTTTGAGTCCCAACCTAAATAGCCCCTCTTTGGGGACAGAAATATGGCTGTCGTGACCCTGCCTGGGTCACAATCACTGGGAAACAGTGGCTCAGGACATTGCAGCTTAATCATTTCGTGCTCCACATCAAAGAAGATGAAATATATGATTTACAGTGTTGTGGTCCCAGAGTGTTGTGGCACATGTTTTCTCCAGGACATGTGCGTCTGGCTTTGTTTTAGTGACTGGTGAGATTGTATGCTGCGCACTGAAATAGAGGATGCGGGAGGAGCAACGGGTGTTGGGAAAAACAATGTTCAGTGTGGGGTATGTTGAATATGAGGTGGTGGTGGGTCGTCCTAGTGGAGAGGTCCAATGGATAATTGAATACAGGGTCTGGAGCGTGGAGTGAGAGGAAGAAGTCCAATCTAGAGGTGAACAATGGTGACTCTCCATTTAATTGTTAAATCTTATTTGTTTAAACAAATCTTATTTAAACCATGGATTTGCACGGGGACCTTCAAGGACCCTGAACAGACCAGAAAAGCTTAGAGCCAAGGATGGAGTCCTGGGGCATGGTGGGAAGAAGAACAGAGGAAGGAGCTCCAAGGAAGGAGATGGAAGGATCAACCAGAGAGGCAGCGGTTACCAAGAGAAGGTGGAACAAAGTCAGCAGAGGGCAGAGTTTCAAGGAGAAGGCAGCCAACACAGTCAAATGACTAAGAGATTGCAAGTCAGATCACACCTGGAAATGCCTTCTGGACTTGGCCAACATGAAGGTCAAAGGTGATTTTAGTGAAAGCATTTCAGGGGCTGGTGAAGGAGACGCCAGATTACAGGCAGTGGAGGAGATAAGAGAGAGGCTAATGGGAGGGACACAGATCACAACAGAGTTGATAGGGGTTAGGGGTCGGGTGAGGGGGAAGAAAACTGAGCAGGCTAATTTGGGGAAGGAAAGAATCAACGGAGGGGGAAATGAAGGCAAGGTCAAGAGAGGGTCCCGGTGGAGGACAATGGAAGGGGCAGGCCGGCGCGCCTGTGCGCAGTGAGATTTGTAGGTGAGAGGAAAGCCGCAGAAGTTATTTTGTCCCGTGAAGGAGGAGGCAGAACCATCTGCTGAGAGCAGGGTGGGAGGTGGTGGCAGGAGTTGAGGGAGGGGCAGGAGAATGAGGTTCCCAGCATCTCCTAACCGTGCAGAGGCGCCTGCAGAGGGAGCCCGTGCAGCTGCCGCTCCTCTTGCTCCGTGGTTGTGTGCTGCCCTTCAGCATTCCACAGCTCACCCTGGGAGACGCTGGGCTGACCCAAGGCTGGAATGTTCCGGGGCAGAGCGACGAGTATCAGACCACAGGCTCCGGACTGGATTGGAAAGCAAGTTCACAAAAGTAAGCAAGCGACCAGGAGGAAAGGGAGGGGCCGTTGTTTGCGCTGGAAGCACAGATGGAAGGGGGAAGAACTGAAGAATATGGATGGCCAAATGCTGAATGAATTGGGAGAGTTCACAGGTGGAGCTCCTCCCGACGGCAGTGGGCGCCCATGGGTGTGTGCTGCTTTAGCGGAGTGGAGAGGAAGGCCTTTGGAGATAAGGAGCTCAGTGGAACAAAGCTGGGGTATCGGACGGACTTCACCTCCACGCACTCAGAAAAGGCACTAGGACGATGGGGCCCTAGGGGCTGGAAGCCACTCCAACAGGAGCCCAAGTGCTCAGTCAGCACAGGGAAGGAAGACCAGGGATGCCTGAGGCAGAGGGGAGAAAACGGGGAGCCGAGTGTCCCGAGCCTCCGTGGAGGCGTGTGTCTATATCGCGACGGAGAAAACGCGTCCCCAAGATGAAAGAAAGTTAAAATGACATTGGCCCTGCCGCTCAGACACACCTAATAGGATCCTGGGTGCAGGAGAGCCCGGGTCAGCGAGAGGAGCCAGGGAAGACATTCCCAGCGGCTGAACAGACCCCCAGCGGGAGGCCAGCGCAGTGCTGAAGACCTGTCTTGGGGGAGGGGTGGAGTTGGGGCTTCACTAGCCTCAAGGGATTAAGGCCTCTTTCTGTTTCGCGGGTGGGGGCGCTGAGGCCGGATGCCACTTGCTGCCCAAAGCTCAGGTTTCCAGACAGACCCCAAAGAAAGGCTGGTGTGGACTGGACAGCCTCTCCTGGGTGGAGGTGGGTGTCAGGTGGTGTTCCTGGGGGTCGGTGGTGGGATTTCCCGCCGGGGGCCGTTTCTCCTGAAGAGGGAAATAGATCTTATCTTCACATCTTTCCCCCACACACCCTCCGCCGCACCCCCCCCTTTTTTTTTTTAATACAGGCGGGGTCTCCCCATGTTGCCCAGGCTGGTCTTGAACTGGGCTGGGCTCAAGTGGTCCTCCTGCCTCAGCCTCCCAAAGTGCTTGGAGTACAGGCTTTGAGCCACCGCATCCAGTCTACGGTTTTGAGAAGTAAGGATTGTTCTGGCTGGGTCAGGGGGAAATCAGCCTGTGGGTGGGGCTGGATCATGCTGATATTGACCATCAGTGGAGGAAGCCATACTTCTTTCTCCTCAGGCCAGCACTAACCCTAGCCCTGACTCCTAGGACCCCATCCTCATCCGCCCTCCCTTCCCTGGAGGAAAGCTCCCTTTAATGTAAGACTTAGCTTCCTTGATACTCACTTGAGAAGCCAGGAAGATGTAAGGCATGCAGAAAAGCGGGGCGTTAAAAAACAAAACCTTAAAATATTTATCACGTACTTTGCCAACACACACATCCATCTGGCGTGTGTCAGGGATTAGAGGCTGGCCTGTGTTTGGAGAAAGGTAAACAGTTCAAGGTCCTAGGCACCCAGCCAAAGTCCATACGATATGCCGTTCGGTACCACCCACTGCCCCATCTTCATCTTCAGCTGAAACTCAGATCCCGGGAAGTATGCAAATGAGCGAGGTGCTATCCCCCACCAGTCAGATTCCAGTTTGTCCACGATATCCCAGATCTACCCACTCAATTACATTTAAGAGACAGTTTCTGTCTTTACTTTCACCACCAGCCTTGGTTAAACATCAGAAAAGAGACAAATTACACACTTCTCAGAAATTGAAATTTTATAAAAAGGCATTTTCTCTTATATCCATAAAATGATATAATTTTTGCAAGTATAGAAATGTGTCATAAATTATAATGTTCCTTAATTACAGCTCAATGCAACTTGGTACTTTCTTCCCTCCCTAAAAAACGAGAGAGAACCAAAAAATAATATATATATATAACTGTATATATATATTTATATAATATAGACAAACAAAATATGAAAAAAAATCATTTCCTCTTTGGTATAAAAATCAGACTCTCACCTTGAGAGACACACAGACAGACATGATACTGGGTTTGTAAACTGTGTGGCCAAAAGGGATTTCCCTGCCAAGACTTCCCCTCTCCCATTCCCTGCCCACCCACCCCCACCTCACTGCAGCCCCTCCAGTTCCTTCGGGGCTCCCACATGGAACATTTAAAATCCCCCTACCCACTCCCAGCTCCACACCATTCCTGAAGTATCCCCCGACCCACTACCAAAGAAGAGGAAAGGATTCTTCTCAAGGCTGATTAGGTAGCGACTAACTTGGGAAATACCTTATTTAGGGAATAGCTTCACAGGTGTGGACGAAGTAAAGGACAGGCTGTGGCCAAACTCCGACAGCGCTGGCCTCGGCCTGGTTTTGCCCTTCTCCTCCTCTACTACCTGGCACAAGGACTCCACCACCTCCTGCCAGAGGCTGGGCCTGAGGGGCAGGGCTCCTTGCTTACTGAAGAAGGGAGCAGAGAGGCCGATTCCTGTTCCAGCCTCATCTCAGGTGCACAGTTTCCCCCTGTAGCCCCACCACAGGGCCCTGGGGTGTAGGTGCAAGAAAGCACCAGATGGGGAGGCAAAGGGAGGTCAAAAGGGAGTCTGCCAATAAACTTGGGTTTAAATTTAAAATCAAAGAAAACTACCCCTCCCCTAGCTGGGCATGGTGGCTCACGCCTGTAATCTCAGCACTTTGGGAGGCTGAGGTGGGCAGATCACGAGGTCAGGAGTTTGAGACCACCCTGGCCAACATGGTGAAACCCCATCTCTACTAAAAATACAAAAATTAGCCGAGCGTGGTGGTGGGCGCCTGTAATCCCAGCTACTCAGGAGGTTGAGGCAGGAGAATCGCTTGAACCCGGGAGGCGGAGGTTGCAGTGAGCCGAGATCGTGCCATTGCACTCTTGCCTGGATGACAAGAGTGAGACCATCTCAAAAAAAAAAAGAAAAAGAAAAAAGAAAAGAAAACTACCCCTCCCCACCGACCAAATTTCAGACCCAGCTTTAGCTCACTAAGGATTTGGGGGCCACTTTCCTAGGCTCCAGCCCAAGGCCAGCAGGACTAAGGAATCCAGGAATTGATATGTATGTGTGTTAGGGGCAGAGGGCAGCACTTTACTCTCAAGGTGAGGAAGCAGACAGGACCAAACCCTCCTTTACACTCTCCCACCACCCTCTGCTGATGGGTACCTCCCTCTCTGGTCAGCTCCTCTGTCCCACAGAGCACTGGTCACTGCAGGGAGAGCTGACATGGATCCTCCCAAACCACCCCACAGCCGGCCAGACTGCGGCATCCCAGTGTGTGCCAGCCTCCTCTTCCCAGGAGAGTTAAGACACCAACCACAACATAAAAGTCACATAAAAGCCTCCTCCACTTGCCAAATAAAAAAGACAAAACCAAACTGGACACAACACAAATCAAGGAGAGACATACACAATGTGAGGGGCCGAGGCCCCCGCAGGTCTCTGGCTTCCCGGCATGGTACATTCTTGTGTAATTCAGGAACAGAGGCACTAGGGCCCCTCTGGGGAGTAGGAGTAAAAAAATAAGGAGATTATAGTCTCCCTGTGGGTCCCAAGCAGGGCAGGGGCAGACGCAATCTCTCACAGTTTTTTCTTGTTTTTGGTTCCACATCTGGTCCCCAACTGGGGCTGGCTCCCCGTGCCTCAGCCTCTGCTCTGCCCTTGGGTCTGCTCCCTCTAGCTCCCCAGCTGATGGAAGGGCCTGCAGCTGGGAACGGATGTCCCAGCCATGTGTGGTGGGACCAGCAGGGCAGAGTCTACCGGGGGGACAGGAGGCAAGGAGTGAGGACCAGCAGTTCCGAGACACTGTTCCCTCAGTGACTGGCCAGCCCTGAGTGCTCTGGTCACTGGCACAGGGCATCCATCTTCGGCCTTCAGCCCTTGAGAGGCTTGTCGGCACCGCCACTGGGGCTACTGGCACTGTCACTCTTTTTCCTGCGCAGGCTCTCAATCCAGCTAGAGCTGGAGCGGGTGGTGAAGCTGGAGAGCGCGAGGGAGCTCAGCCGCATGTTCTTGCCAGACATGATGAGCTCCCCGAAGCCCTCCTGGTGGGAGAAGGCATAGCCAGAGCGCCGGGAGCCCGTGCGGCCAACCCGCCGCATGCAGCGGTGCTGGGCTTTCTGCTTCTTCCTCACCAGCTGCGTGTAGCGGACCTGCAGAGGGGCACAGGGAAGAGCCCTCTGTCATCGTGGAGGTGTCAGACATCGCCAAGGAGAAGGGACCCACAGCACCCAGGACCAGGCTGACGCAGAGGCCTCCGCGGCCAGCTGCACACGGTGTCTGTCCCCAGGAAGAGCAGATAAGCACCAACACACTGAGCAGCCACACGGCCCCACAGAGCCCCCCAGGGTTCACACGAGGCCTTTCGGGACATCCCATCTCTGCCTCCCACAGCAGGTAGCCCAGCTTCTCACCGTGTCAGAGAGATCCGGCTTCAGGTTGAGCCTGAGGAATCTAAAGGCAACCACGGGCATGATGCAGACGACCGTGGTAAGCACGATGGTCAGCCACACCGTGGGCTGGGCCAAGGTGTTCTGGGCATTCCCTGGGGATGGAGAGGAGTCGGTGGCCTTGGGAGTCACAAGGCGGACACTCCCCATTCCCATTTCTGGCAGCTCCACTTCCCCACTCTCAAAGCCTAAGTCACCTCTGGCTTCCCGCTTCTCCAGGCTCACCCTCCAAATGTAGATCTTCAAATTTAGCTCCAAACTCCCTCAGAGCTCCAGACCTGCTGCTTCAATTGCCAGACTTGATATGTCTGTTGAACATCTACCAGGCATCTCGAATTTCCCGTGGCCCAAACTCAACTATTGTTTCCTTCCCTCAAATCTGATCCGGGTCTTTCTCAGCTCAGGAAATGCCACAACGCATTCAGTTGCTCCAACTAAAAACCCCGCAATGGATCTTGATTCATTTCTTTTTAAAATTTTGTTTTGTTTTGTTTTGTTTTTTACCTTGATTCATTTTTCTCTCTTCTTTGGACCCCACATTCAATCTGTTGGCTCCATTTTCAAAACATCTCTGGAATCCCACGGCCTTTTACTCTATTCTAAGCCCTCATCAGGCTCTCACCTCCTAACTAGTCTCCCATTTCCACCCTTGCCCCCTACGCTTTATCATCCACAAAACTGTAAGAGTGGCCCTTTAAAAACATTGTAAGCTTATGGTATTTCTCTGCTCAAAACCCTCCAATGGCTTCCTCTCACATTTAGATTAATATTAAAAATTCAAAGTTTTTAATATTTTAATAAACCCATAAGGGCTTAAATAATCCAGAATGATTCCACACCCCCACCCTCCAACTCATTTCCTCCACTCCTCCCCAGCTCCACGTGCAGAAGACCTCCTCCCAGGCCCGGGCTGAAGGCCTTTATATATATTGCTGTTTCCTCTTTTTGGATTGACGGTTCCCAGAGGGCCACATGGCAGGCTCCTTTTCCCTTTATTCAGATTTCTCTGTGCCAGCTGGGCGCGGTGGCTCACACCTGTAATCCCAGCACTTTGGGAGGCCGAGGTGGGTGGATCGCCTGAGGTCAGGAGTTCAAGACCAGCCTGGCCAAAATGGTGAAACCCCATCTCTACTAAAAATACAAAAATTAGACAGGCGTGGTGGCAGGTACCTGTAATCTCAGCTACTTGGGAGGCTGAAGCAGAAGAACCACTTAAACCCAGGAGGCAGAGGTTGCAATGAGCCAAGATCATGCCACTACATTCCAGCCTGGGCGACAGAGTGAGACTGTCTCAAAAAAAAAAAAGTATCTGTACCAATGTCCCTTCCACAAGAGGTCTTTGCTAACAATGCTTGTCACTCTCTAGCCCACTTGATGTTTCTTAAAGGACTTATTAGTTCCAGACATTATATCCGTTCATGTATAAATTATCTGTCTCTCTCATATATAAAATCCAGGAGGGCAACCGCTTCCACCTGTTGGTTAATTGCTGCCCCCCCCCCCCCGGGCATTCAGAATAACGGGTCACATACTAGGTGCTATAAAATGCTTGTGTGGGCTGGGCACGGTGGCTCACACCTGTAATCCCAGCACTTTGGGAGGCCGAGGCAGGCGGATCATGAGGTCAGGAAATTGAGATCATCCTGGCTAACACAGTGAAACTCCACCTCTACTAAAAATACAAAAATTAGCCAGGTTAGCCAGGCATGGTGGTGGGCGCCTATAGTCCCAGCTACTCAGGAGACTGAGGCAGGAGAATCGCTTGAGACTGGGAGGCGGAATTTGCAGTGAGCAGAGATCGCGCCACTGCATTCCAGCCTGGGCAACAGAGCGAGACTGTCTCAAAAAAAAAAAAAAAAAAAATTGCTCGTGTGATAAATGAACAAACAGATCTGAAGCAAATGCCAAGATCTGTAAATACTTCCTTCACTTCATACCTCCCACCTCTTTGCCACCCACCACGGCCACTGTGGCACCAATTCTGAACCAGTTCACACTTGGTCACTCTGGTAACTTCCTTGCTGGACATCAACACCAGCTTCATCTTTCTCAAGCAGTCTTTTGATGCTGCTCCCTCCTCTTCCTCTAAATAAATGAATCAAGACTCCCAGCAAGTTGGATGCAATCCTGACAGCCTGGCATTCTGACACCTCAAATGCTCCACCTTTCCAGCCTCTCCCCCACTGCTTCTCAATGAGCATTCTTGCCCATTCTACCTGGAGCAGTCTCCATTCCCTACAAACACCTCCAGCTCTCCAACTTGGAATCTGACTCCCCAGTCCTGCCTCCACTCACAGCAGCCCCCTCTCTGGAACTGTCCCTGGCTAACTCAACAAAAGCAACTCTACTGACCGTGAAGCCTGGCCTTCCATGGTCTGGCAGGGCTGTTCTTCACTTTCATGGATATGGAAGCCCTTTGGGGGCAAGGCCTGGGTCAGATATAACTTGATATTCCCTCAGCACCTCACCGAATACTTGGCACATAAGAAATGTTGAAATGTGCAGATTGGCTGACCGTCCTGTTAGTCCCGGAAAAGCTGTGATTCCTCACTGATTCAAGGAGGCCACGGGGACTTACCCACGAACCGGAACTGGTTGGGAAACATGTCGAAGAGCCCGTTGCTGTGCATGGCAAAGAGGATGGCAAAGTAAACAGCAAGGCTGCCCCAGATGAAGAAGTGGTTGATGGCCGTCCAGTAGCCTGTGTCCAGCCCAATCTGCAGAAAGTAGGCATAATCAGGCAGGTGCACCCCCTAAAAACCCCTTCCCCCAGAAACAGAACTGTAGTGCCCACGGCAGCCCCAGGGACAGAAGGCTCACTCCTTCCAGAGAAGAGGGGAGTTCCTGGACGGCCTCGTACCTGCACGCTAACCACAATGACCAGGGATGTGGCCACGGTGACTGCAAAGGACTGGTAGTCAGCCAGCTGGGTGCCATCATCCCGGGTGGCATCGGCAAACACCCCGTAGGGAATGAAGAACATGAGCACGGAGGTGTAGATGCCCTGGGCGATGCAGATGAAGAACTCCCGCTTGTTGAAGAGAAGGTTCAGCTGGCCCGGCTCATACAGCTTAGGGTACTCCATGCTCCGCTGCTCAGGGACATCCTGTGTGGGAGGACCATGTAGCATAGGGGGCCTCAGAGGTTGCCATTTTGACTCCACAAGGCCAAGGGCAGACTCTGTCCCTGCCTTCTTCTTTCCAAAGTCTTTGGCAGCTAGAACCAACCTCAAGCCAGGTACCCCCAGTCTAACTTAGTTCAGCAACCCAAGAGAGTTCTAGATCAGCTGCAACCAGGAGGGAGAACCAGTCACACCTTCCCCAGCTGAAAGAACTGCCTTCCCAGTGGCCACAGACAATGGGCACAAGTGTCACACCCGTCTATGTGACTCCTTCAAGCAGTGACCTTCCCCGCATCCCATCTGATCATCAAACTCCCCCATACCTGATCAAAGACCCCCATAGCCAGGACTGGCAGGGAGGTGTACACGATGTTATACAGGGTGATGAAATACTGGTCATAGACGGTCTGGAAGAGAACAGGGAGCAAGGGAGCACGCAACCTTTCTTTGCTACACATCAGGCACAGGAAGACAGCTGATGTCACATACAGAGAACCCTAAGAAATTTTCTCAGGCTCCTTCTCTCCTCCTTTAATAAGCATTTTTAAAAAGTATGTACCAGAAAATAGCTAGGCCCTAGGCCCTGGGGGACTGAGTGATAAACAAGACAGATAGAACCTCTGCACTCAGGTTAACAGATTTGCACTACAGTGGACCGGGAACACTTATTACCTGGGCTGAGAAGCCGCAGAAGAAGCCAAACCAGAAGTGGACCATGGTGAAAGCAAAGTTTTTGTAGAAGAAATAGCAAAGAAACTTGCACATTCGCAGGTAGGACCAGCGCCCATGCACCAGCAAAAGGCGCTGCAGGAACTTGAACTGGGAGAAGGAGTAGTCAGAGGCCAAGACAGCCTGGATCCCTTCCTGCCCACTGATGCCCACACCAATGTGAGCCGCTGCAGAGACAAGAGATGACAAGAGGGTGAAGATGGCCACCGGCCACACACTTTAGAGCCTACCAAGTTACAACCCCCTTCCCATCATTCTTCTGCAGTCCAGAGACCCCAGTGGGCCCCTCCCCAGCCTCAAGCCCAACCTACACACCTGCATAGCCCACACTCACTTTTGATCATGCTGACATCATTGGCTCCGTCTCCAATGGCAAGCGTCACAGCCTTCTTGTACTTCTTGACCAGTTCTACCACCTGGGCCTTCTGCAAGGGGGTCACCCGGCAGCAGATGACAGCTTTGCAGGCACATGCTGTCTCCAGAAACTCCAGCTCCATGTCCGCCTCCAGTGCGTGGGCCTGGAGCACAGAGAAACCTGAGAAAGCCAGTCTTTGCAGGAGACACCTGGGAGTCTCAGCTCCTCCCAGTCCCCTTTGAGACCAGAGTCTTCTCTGAAGTCAGGGGAAATTAAAACAAGATATAAAAGCCCTGGACAGAAGTGCTCCCTGAAAAGATACTGCCCAAGCTAAGGACAGCGATGCCTACCAGGCTGTGACCATTGATGACCAGGGCGTACTCCCCAGCAACGGCCTCCAGGACAGAAGTTAGCTTGGAAGAAGAAAGCGTCTCCTGGTAGGTGAAGCCGTTGCCTACGGAGCGGGATGAATCCATCATCTTCTCCCGGGCTTTCCTGTCGAGGTGGAAATGATATGCTTGTGGTCTTTCAGGACGGCAGTGGGGAGCAGGGATTCAAGCCTCCACAGGGTCCAGAAACCCCCGCCTGAGCCCTGAGCACAATGCAGAGCACCGCCTCCCTTAGGGTTCTTGTTTACCTGAGCTCCTCCCGCACCTCCAGGACAGTATGGCCAGTGACTATGAACACCTCGGTCATGTCGTCCGTCAGCATCTTGCAGGAATAGCCGATGTTCACAGCCGTCTCTACCAAGAGAGAACGCAGGAGCTACGGACAGGCACCCAACAAGGTCAGCACACTCGCCTGCCTGATGTCCTCGGCTCCATGCAAGGGTCCAACAGGGCTACTGTCAGTTGCAACTGCCTCTGCCCTGCTGGGCTCTCACCTTGCTTGTCTCCGGTTAGCACCCAAATCTTGATGTTGGCCAGCGTCAGGAGGGCAATGGTCTCTGGAACCCCTTGCTGAAGCTTGTCCTCAATGGCCGTTGCACCCAGCAGCTGAAAATACCACAAGGATTCCTGGCACAAGAGTCGCAGGCATGAGCCCTCCGTGCCCACCCCTGGCCCGTCCCACAGCCCGTACCATCATGTTGTTCTCAACCTCCTCGTAGATGCTAGCCAGCCTGTCCTCCCGGCTGTCCTGGGCCAGGCTGGCCTGGAGGCGTCGCTCAGCCCACTCCTCATAGTACTCTTCATCCAGATCCTTGTAGGCCAGCACCAGGGTCCTCAGCCCTTCCCCTGCGTACTCCTGGAGGCAGAGTGGAAAGGCACACCTGGGTAAGTCTGGAGAGCTAATGGACAGCATGAGGGCGACAATGAATAATCCTGCACTGTAGACTGGGCGTGTGCCACATTCCACAGTTAGGGACCGTCACCACACACGCAAAAAGAGGTAACTATGGGAGCTGGCTGATGTGTTAACGTGTCTGATTGTATAATTACTTCACTATATATACACATCAAAACATCACGTTGTAGACCTTACATTTACACAATAAAACATACAAGCCGCCTCCCCTACACTAAGAGTAGAACCCCCAGGCTGGCCCTCCTCTCCTCACACCCACATTAAGGTGGTCCGTGGTGGTGCTGAGCAGCTCTTGAGTGGAGTGGTGCAGTCTGTCCAGCAGGATAGTGTCAGCCCCTTTGCAGTAGAGTCGGATCTTCCCCTCTGGATTCCGCACTATGAATGGGGCAGGTAGAGAAAGTGCCAGAGAAATTCAGACAGGCAACCTAAACACATCAAGAGTCACCTGGCACACTTCACCCATTCCAGGCCTTAATGCTGCCCCCAAACGCCCCAGCACCCCAGTCCTGGCCTCACCTATGACTGACATCCGCTTGCGGATATTGTTGAAGTCCAGGATGGCCAGCAGCTGGTAGGTGATGGCTGTGCCCATCTCATGGACGGTGATCGTCTTGGGGGTGCGAGAGCGGAAAACAAAACCAAAGTTCCTGGCTGCAGTGACCAGGGCCCCCTCATCTGGGGACTGAGCTTTGTAGTACAGCTCTCCTGGGTGGGGAGGAAGAATACACGTGATATAAGTGGCCTCTCTCAGCCATGTGCCCCGCCCAGGAAGCCCCAGCCCAGCCACATTGCAGAGGAGAGCAGAGCCCAAGGGCAGAGTCAGGTCGGAAGAGTGCGAGCCGGCTCCTCAGCCCACCTTCGTTCTTTTCTTCTGACATGACAGTATGACACAGGGAAAGGAGGCGGAAGAACTCATGTGTGTGGGGGTCCCCGATCTTGACAGCCTCCAGGAGGCTGGGGTCCCAAAATAAGAACTTCTTGTCAGCCAGAGGATTGAAGGAGAAGTCGACAGGTTCAGGCCTCTGGAACACGTAAGAAAGCTCTTAGGAAAGGCTGGGGTGCCAGGCTGCATCCCGGGGAAGTGTTCATCCCTGCCCTCCCAAGTCTTAGTAGGCTCTTGTCCACGGTGGACCTCAAAATTTCCAATTCTGTCATCACCAGTTCTACCTTAAAACACCCATTTCTCCAAGCAGCTTCCATCTCCTATCCAGACAACACATCACTCCTGACTACACTAACTGTTACTGGCCAGGCACCCTGTTTCACTGGCACATAGAATTAGGGAGACTGAATCTTACCTCTCCCAATTCAGCTTTGTGTCCCAGGACATCAAACACATCACCTACATACAGCCAGGGCAGAAAAAGAAGCAATGTCAGAGCCAGAGAGCTCCAGAGCACAGAAAACACCTCCAACACAGAATCCCCACAGCCACTGAGCCCCTCAACCCTAATCGCTGAGCAGCTGTCACAGTGTGAGTCACTCAGTCACACTACGGACCTTGCGGGATAGGAGACAGCAGGCACCCTAGACCCTAGAACCCCAAGGCCTGGCCATGAAAGAGCCCCGGCACCCACTGCTCACCATCCCTGTCTCCACCCTAGGTGGCACTCCCCTTAGGACAGCTGCAATTCCACACCTCCCAGGCCTCCTTGCACCCATTAGACCTGTGCAGCAGACAAGGCTCAGACACTGACTGAAAGGCATCGGTCAGTACAGAAAGCAGTTACAAGAGGGGTCCACACTCTGCATAAAAGTCAGCCCCACATGCTGCCCCAGGCCATCCCAGCAGCACAGCCACAGGCCACTAAGGCAGGGCCACACTGGGAAGTCCAACCACGGCCACATTCCACAGACTCACAAGGACCCTGAGCAGCAACAGGGGAGAGTGCAGCAGGGTTCCGCCTGGCCAGGATGCCCAGAGGCCAGTGTCTCACTTCAAACAGCCAAGGAGCTCCCTAATTCCTGGAGCTGAGACCAGGGTCAGGGCATCAGGGGAGGACTCTCAGAATCTAATTTTTTTTTTTTTTTTTTTTTTTTTGAGATAGAGTTTCACTCTTGTCGCCCAGGCTGGAGTACAATGGCGCAAACTCGGCTCACTGCAACCTCCACCTCCTGGGTTCAAGCAATTCTCCTGCCTCAGCCCCCCAAGTAGCTGGACTTACAGGCACCTGCCACCATGCCCAGCTAATTTTTGTATTTTTAGTAGAGACTGGGTTTCACCGTGTTGGCCAGAATGGTCTCGAACTCTTGACCTCAGGTGATCCACCCGCCTCAGCCTCCCAAAGTGCTGGGATTACAGGCGTGAGCCACTGCGCCCAGCCAGGATCTGCTTCCTGACATGGGACACAGAATGGACCTCTTCTTTGTGTGTGAATTTTCTCAAGAGACGGGGCCTCACTCTGTCATTCAGGCTGGAGTGCAGTAAAAAGATCATGGCTCACTGTAGCCTTGACCTCCCAAGCTCAAGTGATCCTCCCACCTCAGCCTCTTGAGTCACTGGCTGGCTGAGACCACAGGTGCCACCACACCTGGCTAATTTTTAAATTTTTTGTAGGGATGGGGTCTCACTATGTTGCCCAGGCTGGTCTCGCACTCCTGAGCTCAAGCAGTACTCCCACCTCAGCCTCCCAAAGTGCTGTGACTACAAGCATGAGCCACTGTGCCTGGCCAGGATGGACCCTTTCGAGGCCCCTCAGACCCAACTAGGAAGGAAGAAAAAACCAATGTTAAGGAAACTGTGGGGCCCCAGTTCCACTATCCTTCCAGGCGAGGTGCAAGCCCCCAGTCCCCAGTGGTGCCACCATACCGTAGCTGCGGCCATTGATGGAGCACTTGTTGAAAACCATAATGTTCTGAGTGAGGGTGCCCGTCTTGTCGGAGAAGATGTACTCCACCTGGCCCAGCTCCTCGTTTAGAGTGGTGGTGCGGGCCTCTGCAGGCGTCCGCTTCTTCATGCAGAACATCTTCTTATCCCAGTTGATGAAGTAGCTGTGGCCCAAACGGATGACCTCCACACTGCACAGGGGACAAGAGGTGAAGCTTGGGTCGGGAAGGGGAGGAGGTGCCCCACCCGCATGGGCCTTCGCTGCAGGCCCTCCACCTGGGGAGAGACGAGAACGGAGAAGACACCTGGGCACAGAAACCTGGGTGGGAAAGGGCAAGGAGAACCTAAAGGTGGAGACGGCTGCACACAGCCAGCAGAGGAATGCCCCGACCCGACCCTCCTGACGCTCTCCAGACAAGAAGGGGCAAAGGGCCTGGGTGGGCAGGACAGACAGCAAAGGAGGAGAAGGGGCTGTAGACAAGGCACTCGGCCAGTTCTTACCTCAGTGCTAATAATACAGAAACCATGCAGAGAAAAACAAGTGAAAGTGCCAGAGGGAGGGGAGAGAAAAAAGAGAGAGAAATAATGAGAGTGCTGTGCATGCCACAGCAACGCAGACGCCACCTCAAAGAGGGGCCGCACCAGGGAGGGGAAATGGAGTAGGCTTGAAGCCCACTCCTCACTGTCTCAGCACAGGCAGGTGCACTCCTTCCACCCTGGGCTCGCAGCGCTACATCCCTGATTCTGAACAGGGGGCAGGGCTGAGGTGCTGACTCCAGACAGAGAGGGCCCTAGGCATCTGCAGAACACCACCACTTCACAACGGCACAGCGCTCTGTGGTGGTGGTTGTTAGATCATTTGTTTTTTGAGCTAGGGTCTCTGTCACCCAAGCTGGAGTGCAGTAGCATAATCATAGCTCACTGTAGCCTCAAACTCCTGGGCTCAAGCAATCCTCCCACCTCAGCCTCCCCAGTAGCTGGGACTACAGGTGCACGCCACCACACCTGGCTAATTTTCATTTTTTATAGAGATGGATCTCGCTGTGTTGCTCATGCTGGTGTTGAATTCCTGAACTCAAGAGATCTTCCCACCTTCACCTCCCAAAGTGCTGGGATTATAGGCGACACCCACTGTGCCAGGCCAATATAGTGCCTTTAACATCTCCAGGTCTGTTCGTATCCTCTTCTTTGCTAATCATATGCACTGTTAGCATTTCCAGAAAGGGCCATGTTTAGGTCCAGTGCAGCCAAGCCATGGGGCCATATCCGGAGCTCTGCTTCCCACCTGACTAAGGCTCCTATCAGGATCCCATTACCAGGCAAATGGGAATGTCTTCACATTCCGAAGAGCCTTCTCCTCACGCAGCTCTCCAACCCCCTCTGAGTCTCCCCCAAACATACACACTGTGACCTGATGAGACTCAGAAAGAAAACTGTTTTAGCCGCTCCCAAGGGCTTCAAGTGAACTGAGATACAAAACACAGATAGCAAAAGCCCATAGGTGGGAAAACAAAATTAGGTTGTAAGCAAAAAGGCATTTAAATAGTAATACAGAAGGGAGTGGTAACAGTCACGACGAACAGGCTACCACCCAATAACTGTACAGTCATTTAAGTTTAAAATGTTATCTTCTAAGCCAGTATCTTATATCAAGACATCCTATTAAAAGGTGAGACAAGTACTCCTGTTCCTGTTTCACATGGGAAAACTGAGATCAAGTGAGGCCCTGAGTGACTGTGGATTTTCCTGAGGTCACACGGCCACTGAGGAGACAGGACTAAACCCAGAACCTTCTGACTCTCCTTTTCACACCCTAGAAAAGCCTAAACTGTATTCCCTCAGCAGAGAAATGCTATATCTTCTATTTATTATCACCAGCAGTTAAGATTGGAGGCTGGGAACGAGTTGAGGGCTATTTGGGGAATCTGTATGAACAAAAGATGGGAGACAGGACAAGTTTTCAGCACCTCCATAAAACATTTCCTTAAAAACGTCACAGGTTCCCTTATCTCAAGGGCAAGACACTAAGCAAGAAAGTTCATTTCCCCTGGCCGTTCTTCCTGCCTCCTCTTCCTCCTCCTCCCCTTCATTCTCACTGGCCTGTCCCTGCTAACATTCTCTTTACCTCAAACATCCTAGATGTCGCCTTGATCCTATTCATGCTGTACACCACTGCCAGTCAACACTTCCTAAAGCATTCTTTAGATTTTTTTTAGAATGCTTTTTTTTCTTTTTGTGGGGGAGGGGCTCCAGTGAAAACCGGAAAACCTGGTAGAGAAATTCTAAAAGAGCTGTGACACTTGGAATGCATTTTTACAATATAGAATACATTCTTTTCACTTCCTTCAAAAACTTTTGTTTGTTTGTTTGCTTTATTTTGATTTTTGAGACAGAGTTTCGCTCTTGTTGCCCAGGCTGGACTGCAGGGGTGAAATCTTGGCTCACTGCTACCTCCACCTTCTGGTTTCAAGCGATTCTCCTGCCTCAGCCTCCCGAGTAGCTGGGATTACAGGCACCTGCCACCACACCTGGCTGATTTTTGTATTTTAAGTAGAGACAGGGTTTCACCATGTTGGCCAGGACGGTCTCGAATTCCTGACCTCATGATCTGCCCACCTTGGCCTCCCAAAGTGCTGGGATTACAGGCGTGAGCCACTGTGCTTGGTCTCTTTAATAACTTTTAATGGTTAGTAAGTACAAAGTCCACAGGCAAAGATTCAAAAGCCTCCACAATCAGTAGCAAGCTATGTTTCCAGCTCTCACTCTTGGCCCAAGACCCTGGCCAACTATTTCCATAGGCCATGCCCAGGCTCCCATCTCCACACCTATGCTTCCAGCCCTCTCCTCCCCTCCTCCTCTCCTTTGCGGCTCCACCTTCACCCAGCCCAATCACCACTCAAAGCCCAGAGCAAATGCCATCTCTCCCTCCCTGCCTACCTGCTTAGGGAGCGACACCCTCCCAGCCCCCGGCACCCTGTGCCTCCCACATGGTATCTCAGTCTGACACTGTCTAGATCTCCCCTCCTCGACCCATCCATCTGCTGCTGCTGAAGGCAGAGGCCACCTAATACATCTCTGTATCCCCTTGCTTCACACAGAAGACTCTAGGTCGAGTTCTACAGCACTGGTCCCTATTTTGTTTTATAATGTGTTTAGATTTTCCTTCCTTTACTAGATGTAAGCACCTAGAAGGAAGGAGATCCATTCCTAATTCATCTTTTATGTGTGATGGCACCTAGCACACTTCTTTGTACACAGGAGGCATGTAATAAACAGGTGCGGAATAAATCAATATTTTTTTTTCTCTAATACAGTTCCAAGTACCAGGAAACTGTGGTAAAAAGTTTGCTCTGCCCACAAAGATAAACAGATAACATCAAATGTTTACGGTACAGGAAGAAGAGGACTTCAAGTTACTTCTCAAGGACTTCATCTTCATAGAAAAGAAAAGTTCTATGGGACCACCTGACTCCCTGGAGAAACCCCAGGGCAGAGAAGGCACATACCTGACGTAGAGTGAAATGGGCACAACGGTGTTGAGGATGATGATGTAGGACCAGAAGGAGAGGAAGCCAGAGAAGAAGGCACTGTCCACTGCCTCATCCCACGGCAGGTAGACCTGGAAGCGCATCCCCACCTCGTGCTCCCAGATGGCATTGCCAATGGCCAGGATCACCCCCATGCAAACCAGGAATCCAAAAATCTGGGGAGGAATGAGAAACACAGGTGAGGCTGACATGTAGGAAGCCCTCAAAACCAAGTGCATCTGTGATGTACTCATCCCTTGAGCCCTCAAAAGCTCAGATGCTCTAGTGCAAGCTTGTCCGACCCGTGGTCTCTGGGCCACATGTGGCCCAACACAGATTCATAAGCTTTCTTAAAACCCTATGAGAGGCCAGGCGCGGTGGCTCACGCCTGTAATCCCAGCACTTTGGGAGGCTGAGGCGGGCAGATCATGAGGTCAGAAGATCGAGACCATCCTGGCTAACACGGTGAAACCTCGTCTCTACTAAAAATACAAAAAAATTAGCCGGGCATGGTGGTGGGCGCCTATAGTCCCAGCTACTCGGGAGGCTGAGGCAGGAGAATGGCGTGAACCCGGGAGGCGGAGCTCGCGGTGAGCCAAGATTGCGCCACTGCACTCCAGCCTGGGTGACAGAGCGAGACTTCGTCTCAAAAAAACCAAAACAAAACAAAACAAAAAAAAAAAACCTGTGAGATTTTGGTAACAGCTGAATGTTAAAAGAAAAATAATTTTAAAAAACCAAAAAAAAAAAAAACGATTATGGGCTGGGCACAGTGGCTCATGCCTGTAATCCCAGCACTTTGGGAGGCTGAGGCGGATGGATCACTTGAGGTCAGGAGTTTGAGACCAGCCTGGCCAACATGGTGAAACTCCATCCCTACTAAAAATACAAAAGAATTAGCCAGGCCTGGTGGCACTTGCCTGTAGTCCCAGCTACTCAGGAGTCCAAGCCATGAGAATTGCTTGAACCCGAGAGGCAGAGGTTGCAGTGAGTCAAGATCGCACCACTGCACCCCAGCCTGGGCAACAAAGCAAGACCCTGTCTCAAAAAACAAACAAACAAAGGCCAAGTGCGGTGACTCACGCCTTTGGGAGGCCAAGGCGGGCAGATCATGAGGTCAGGAGTTCAATACCAGTCTGGCCAACATGGTGAAACCCCATCTCTCATCTCTACTAAAAATACAAAAAATTAGCCAGGTATGGTGGCGGGAACCTGTAATCCCAGCTACTAGGGAGGCTGAGGCAGGAGAATCACGTGAACCCAAGAGGCAGAGGTTGCAGTGAGCCGAGATCATGACATTGCACTACACTCCAGCCTGGTGACAGAGTAAGACTCCGTCTAAATAAATAAATAAATAAATAAATAAATAAATAAAGTTATTTTTTGCAATTATTTTTTTCTAAGCTCATCAGCTATTGTTAGTGTTAGTGTATTTTATGTGTGGCCCAAGACAATTCTTCTTCCAATGTAGCCCAGGGAGGTCAAAATATTGGAAACCCCTGCTCTAGTGGAAAAAGCTCAGAATTGATGACAGGTTCTAGTCTGTCACCAATTATCACGTGGCCTTCTGTCTGACCATTATTTCATCTATATGATGAAGAAACTGAAATAGTTGATTAGCTCCCAGTCTGGCACCTTGAAACCTTCCAGAGTCCTCAAAGTTGGTAAAAGTGGGTATGAGCTACTTTTAACATACCACAAAACTTACTGTAAATCATCTATTCACCTGGGCTAGGCCTCCACAAGCCAACAAAAATGCCAAGCCACAATAATGTTCACTATCTCACATAGATTGCCTTTTTAAAAAAAAACTTGGGAAACAAACTATACCTTCATAAACGTAGATTTCTCTTTTTTTGAAACAGGGTCTTGCTTTGTTGCCCAGGCTGGAGTGCAGTGGCATGATCCTAGCTCAGTGCAGCCTCAATCTCCCGGGAAAGCAATCCCCCCACCTCAGCCTCCAGACTAACTGGGACCACAGGTGCATGCTACCAAACCTGGCTAATTTTTCAATTTTTTGTAGAGACAGGGTCTCACTATAGTATCCATGCTGGTCTCGAACTCCTAGGCTCAAATGATCCTCCCACCTTGGCCTCCCAAAGTGCTGGGATTACATGTGTGAGCCACCACCCCGGTCTAGATTTCTTGATTAGTCAAAAATCTTATAAATTTTGGAGTCTCTGGAGAGACTGGTAAAAAACCAGACCACTGTCCAATTTCCTACATCTATTTCCAAAGCTGCCTCCACTGTTGAGGCTTTGAAACAAAATAGGAGATTGGTGCCCAATGACCACCAGGGGGCGACTGGAGCCCCCTATGTGATAGACAACCACGCCCACCAGGCTGGGTTTCTGCACATCCTTTAAAGCCAGAGCGGAAACCAGCTCACCAGAGGCTGGCCCCAGCCTTTGCAAGCTGGCATGTAGGAGGCAGGCAGCAGACAGTCAGGGCGCAGGAAGGGGAGGAGAGCCCAACAAGGAGTTCAGATTTCTAGCTAAACAAGAGAAGGATTCAGGAATTGCCAAAAACCAAAACAGAAACTTTTCCTTTGGGATCCTTCGTTCTTAGAAGTTGGGGGGAAAAGACCCTGCCAACCTCTTCCAAATGGAAATTTTTCTTTTAATTCCCTCTCCATCCCCATGAAGGCCTCCTTGTCCCTGGCAAAAGCAAACAGAAGGTCACATGCTTTACAAAGTCATCATCAGAACTGGAATCAGAGAAGGGATGATTTGTTTTAGCTTTAAGTTGTTGATTCATGCACGTTCCTAAAGTTTTTTTAAATAACATCTTCCAACTAAAAGGAGCCTAAAATAAACACTGCCTTTGTGTAGCTGACCTTCTAGTGGCTTTAAAGCCAAATTTGAAGACTACTGCCCAAAGAAGAGAGAGGAAAGGAAAAGGAGCCACCCAGGGAGAAGCCGAGGGCAGGGGCAGGGACCAGATGTGGGGCGCCTTACCCAGAGCACCAGGGTATTCATTAGGCGATCAATACTCGTTCTTTTGAACTTTGTTCTGCCGCTGTTTTGCATCAACTTAGTGTCAGGACCTGGAAAAAAATGGGAAGGACTGGGAAAGCCAAATAACACATCTGCCTCTGGGCTTCTGCCCTGATCCCCAGACTGCAGGACACCAAGGGGGAATAGAGACACTGGCTGGATAAAAGGCCTGTATACAGAGCTGGAGGTTTTTTACCTTAGGTATTCTCCCACCTCATCCCATACTCCTGAGGGAGGGCTGGCTGGGTCCCTCTTACCCTTCTTTCTTTGGATGCTAGGAGGCTCACCTGCAAAGATGACCAGCCCGAAGCACCACTCGGTGTTTCGCAGCACACAGCCCCGCAGCAGCATGTTCTGGTTGCTCAGGGGGAACTTGTTTTCCTTCCAGTAGAGGGTTCCGCTGAATTTGTCCAATTTGTTGTTGGGAGGTTCACAGATCACTTCACCTGAACAGGAGACAAAAATTCCACTGCTCAAGGTCCAGTCTACAGCCTGACCACAAGACAATAAAACAAAGAGAAAATGCACTGAGGGAAGAGGATGCAAGAACAAGGGCCCATCCACACCCTGCTGATGGGAGTGTGAGCTGATGCAGCTCTTCAGGAAAATAATGAAGCAGGCCAGGCACGGTAGCTCAGGCCTGTAATCTCAGCACTCTGGGAGGCCAAGATGGGCAGATCATTTGAGGTCAGGAGTTCGATACCAGCCTGGCCAGCATGGCGAAACCCTGTCTCTACTAAAAATGCAAAAATTAGCCAGGCGTGGTGACGGGCACCTGTAATTCTAGCTAATCAGGAGGCTGAGGTACGAGAATCGCTTGAACCTGGGAGGCAGAGGTTGCAGTGAGCCAAGATTGCACGACTGCACTCCAGTCTGGGCAACAGAGTGTTTCAAAAAAAAAAAGCAGCAGCATGACCTAATATTTGTTTGTACAAACATGTATGAAAAGTGTGGATGAACACACACTGACTGTCAGTGTGGCTATCTGAGCAGGGTAGAAGAAGGAAGAGCTATTTTCTTTTTTTTTTTTTTTTGCTTTTTTTTGAGACAGAGTCTTGCTATGTTGCCCAGGCTGGAGTGCAGTGGCATGATCTCGGCTCACTGCAACCTCCACTTCCTTAGTTCAAGCAACTCTCATGCCTCAGCCTCTCGAGTGGCTGGGACAACAGATGCGCGCCACGCCACCTGGCTAATTTTTCTATGTTTTTTTTTTTTCTTTTTGAGATGGAGTTTCGTTCTTGTCACCCAGGCTGGAGTGCAGTGGCACGATGTCGGCTCACTGCAACTTCCGCCTCCCAGGTTCAAGCAATTCACCCGCCTCAGCCTCCCGAATAGTTCGGATTACAGGCACGCACCACCACACCCAGCTAATAATTTTTGTATTTTTAATAGAGACAGGGTTTCACCATGTTGACCAGACTGGTCTCGAACTCCTGGTCTCAAGAAATCTGCCCACCTCGGCCTCCCAAAGTGTTGGGATTACAGGCGTGAGCCATGGTACTGATCTTCATTCACTTTTTCTTATACACTTTGTATGGTTTGTTTTATAAGGGACATATATTATTATTCCGAGCTAATAAGCAAAAAGAATATGCTGAATTTCTCTCAACATGCATAGCAAGTGGGGAGCTATCAGCCACAAAGTTCCCTTGAAATAATTATCAACTCACAATCAAGAGGGAGCCAAATGACATTACTAACACTCCCCTCCCCAAAACAGTCCAGGAAGTTGCATAACAACAACAAAAAGTCCAAATGAAAAGGTATAATTTAACACCCCCAAGCAAAACCCAACGACCCTCCTCTACCTTCAGGCTGCTCCCCCAAAATTACTCACCATCAAACTTGGCAAGCTTACTGATGTCTCCCAATTCTGAGGTGACTGGAATCGCCTGACGTACTTTCATGTTGGTCTCACTAGAAGGACAGTATCCCTGAGTCCCCGATCCCTCCTCATCCTCTAAGTATTTTTTTTTCATAGATGGGGTCTTGCTCTGCTGCCCAGGCTGGAGTGCAGTGGCACAATCATAGCTCACTAAGGCCTCGAACTCCTGGGCTCAAACGATCCTCCCGCCTCAGCCTCCCAAGTGGCTGGGATTACAGGCGTTAAAACCACCATACCCAGCTAATTTTTAAAATGATTTATTTTTTATTTATTTATTTATTTTTTGTGTGTGTGTGTGTGTGTGTGTGTGTGTGTGTGTGTGTAGAGACGAGGTCTCACCATCTTGCCCAGGCTGATCTCAAACTCCTGGCCTCAAGCAATCCTCCCACATTGGCCTCCCAAAGTGCTAGGATTTACAGGAGTGAGTCACCATACCCACCTTTCCCCATCCTCTAAATTCTACCTGGTGACACCTAAGCATGGTGTATAACTGCTTAGCCCAGCAAATACCGGCCGAGTAACACTTTGCACATCCCATCCAGAGCTTTTCTTACCCTAATTTTTCCAAATTCAGACAGAGCCCAGGCCTGAGAACCTCATTCAAAGACAATCTTTTTACCTCCAAAGAGACAGAAGGAGAGGGCTGACACTGAGCATGCCACTTACCCATCAAGTTCTGCTGTCTCTATGTAACACAGCCCATGGGGCTCACTGCTGGAAAGGAGGAGGAGATCCGCCTAGAGAGAAAAACTAATGAGAAGTCCAAATATGCAAACCTCCACCCCCAGTGGGCTGTGATGGTGGCTCCTTCATCCAAGCATTCTCGGTTTGCTTAGTTCCAGATGCATAAATGGCTAGTCCCAGGCATATCAGCATGACACAGAAGCCTCTGATGTGAGAAAGTTTCCTGCCATGGGTGTTTACGAGGCAACAGTAAATCAGGAAAGATTCATCCCTTTTTGACAAAGAAGAGGAAGAACCCTACCAGCCTAGAGGGGTACACTGTCCCTTACCGCCACAAACTGGTTATTTTCTAGCTTGATAATATCACCAACACAGACATTCATCCACTGCTCCTGCTGGAGGCTGAGGCAACAAGAAGACAGTGAAGAGGCTGTCAGGAGCTAAAGAGGTTCCTAGGGGACCCCGTTCCTCCCCAGAGCTCTTGTCTCCAACAGGCACTCACATTCCATTGATCAGCACCTGAGACTGGCGGTTATTCACCTGGTTATCACTCTTGTGACGGAACTGAAAAGAAGAAAACTGTGAAAGGTAAGACACTTTCCCTCGCTTCGAAGGAATTCGTTAATCAGTAGAACTCAGAGCATGCTGGGTAACACCTCATATATACCCCATCACAAACCAATTCACTCCCTGACTCCCCCTCCCCACCCTCAGCAAAAAGACATCAGAGATCTAGCCGGACCGGGTAAGGGATGTCAAAGTCACCAAGAAATTGTGCTGGGTGAAGGTGGCTGTGAGTTGGGGGTGGGGGTTGGAGTAGGGGTGGGTGACTGGGACAAAATAGAGGAATGAAACCAACTCACATAGTCATCAGTGGCATCTTTAACAGCTGTGATGGTGAGGACAAGAACCAAAGGCACAATGGTGGTGAACCAGGACAGGGAAGAGATCTGTGGGATCAACTGAAAAAAAAAAAGAGAAGTATGCCTCTGAGGCCCCATCTGATGCCTTCATTCCCTTTCCTCTTCCTTGGCTTTATTCAGTTTGGGGAGCTGCAAAAAATCTACTGTGGGTCACCTACCTGCAGAATAAGGAGGAACAGGAAGTAAGTGTTGGCAACTTCCTGGAACTGCTCAAAGAGGTTGACAGGCAGGAAGGTGAGAATATTGTACTTGGAGGTCTTGATGCAGTTACTCTATGGCAGTAGGAGAGAAGATAATGAGCAGCCTCCAGCCCCAACCCAGAACCAGACTGAGGCTGCCTCCCCCATCTTTATACTTCCCCAGACCTCTACCCCAAAAGCCAGCAAACACAGGTGTGGGAGCGGGAAAGGGGAGGAGAGAAGGGAGTCTCAAGGGGGTCAATGTATTCTGCTTCACTGACAGGTGAAGGCATGAAAAATTCAGCACCGTAGCAGATTGAGAGTGGCTGAGGAGCTTGCCTTCCCCTCCCCCAAGCACTCTTCCCAGGTAGCCCTCAGTCCCAAGGGTAGGTTGTCCTTGCCCCTTTCCCCTCTCCAAACAGAGACAGGGAACGGGTGGTCTAGAGTCACTTACCGCATACTGGAATTTCTCATTGTATTCTCGGTCATTAGCCCGCGCCCTCCTTTCTTCTTCTGCAACAAAATGATGCTGCAGTCAGGAGGAGCAAATTGAGGTCTGGACCAACACTTTGTGGGGGTTCCCTGTTTTTTTCCACAGAACATCATTTTAAGGAGTTAGCTCCACAACTGAGGGGGGTCATCAAGTTCTTCCCTCCAGTCCACCTCTCACCAGCAGCCTGACCACACGGCTCTCCAGGTTACATTCACAGGATAGGATATGTTCTCTTTTCCTCACCACCAACCTTCACAGTCTTCCACTGGGAGCACCCAGTTTGTCTCCCCCACCCCCACTGCAGAGGAATCTTAGCCACTGACAGTCCTGGGATTCCCCAGCCCCTTTTGCTGCTATTATTAATGCATATATCGTCATAATCAAGGAGTAGCGCTGAAAACGTAAAGTTTCCTTCCCCCGGGGACCACTGCAGATCTAGTAGCAGTACTGCTGTCTCCCTAATTTGGAGGGTTGGGTAGGTGGCAAGAAGGAGGCTCACTGTGCCCTGGAGCTGCTCTGCGGCAGCATCCCAGCCCCACGTGCAGTCCCCCCTACAGGAGCCTCTGCTTGTCACATGTCACCAGCAGCTGCTTCTGACTGGCCCACAATGACATCATCTTATTTCAAAGCTCATCTTCAAGTAGAAAAGTGGGAGGGGGGGCGTTTCAGGGATATGGGTCATGCAGACTGAGATAGAGATGGAGGTGGGAGGAATGAAATGTAATGGAAACAGCTGCGCTCTAACTGGACTTTCCTTGTACCATCTGCACGCATTTCCCTTTAAAGGGCTCATTTGTCACTCAGTTAGTGACACCCGTCTAGGTAAACCTATCCCAAACCTTTGCAGGTCTGGGACTGCAGGCACCAAATTCATGTCCCAGAGTAAGGAGCTGTTCTATAATAGATTCCCCAGCCCATCTCCCTGGAGGTCACCATGACCTCATGCTGCAAAAAGGGGTAATTTGGTGGCAGCAAACCTAATTCCTTAAACCTCTCCAGGAGCCAAAGGCAGCATTCCAGAACCCTTTCTACACACCCCAGGACCCCTGCAGAGCACACTGCAGTAACAAAACCCCAGGCCACAGTGCCCCCTGCCTACCAAGCCACTTCACTCCCATAAACTTCCCTAGAGGGGCTCCCTTGGGCTGAGTCCCCTGCGCAATCACCAAAGACCATGCAAAGGAAGAAGGTAGGGACTGGATCCTTCGGAGCCAGGATCTCTGGGTCTGGAAAGAGGATCAGGGGAGGTAGGGGAAGGCTGGGGACAAATGAATGTAGGGATTGGAGGGGGGAAATAATGGGTGCGGGAGAGCTGCCAGGTGCTGCCTCCAGTTACCTGTCCCCCAGGAGGGCTTCTTTCGGCTCCAAGAGGGAGGCGCCTGGGCCCGGGCCCACTTCTCGGGCATCTCCTTGGGGACCGTCATGATCCCGGTGTGAGTGGGGGCGGGCAGACCGTCTATACGTCCTTGGCCTTAGCGGCATCGACCGGGCGGCCCCCCGGGGAGGTGCAGGAGCCACGGCAGCTCAGAGGGAAGCCCCGGCTGTCGGGCACGCGCCCCACCCGCAGCCCAGGCCATCCTCCCGGCCGCCGGCGCTCGGGGACACCGCGAGCTCAGCTGCGCCGCCGCCGCCGCCGCCCCCCATTCCCCCTGGCGGATGCCAGCGTGCGCTGAGTGGCCCCGGACACGCCGAGCACGCCCAGGGCTCCGCCCCCGCCCGCTCCCCGACTGCAGGAGCCGCAGCCTGCCAACGCGCCGCGTAGGCGAAAGCTCGCGCGCGAGCCCCGCCTCCCCTCCCACCCCCGGGCCCGGCCAATGCGGGGGCCCGGCCAATGCGGGTGAGCGGACTGCCGGCGTTGTTGGGGGCAACCGCTTTCACGCACACACACCCCCGCCCGCGGAAAAACCGGGAGGACTGGTAGATGAAAAAATGAGGGGAGCAGGGAGGGGGTGAGAGGACCAAGCAGAGATGAGAACACAGCTCCCTGGGCCAGAGAGCAGGAGCTGCAGGTGCCCCACGATAAGACTGCAGGTGTTTCGGGGCGTAGGGCTGGTGCTCAGCGCCGTCCTGGCACATAACCCAGCTTTGGGATCAAGCGGAAGAATTCGGTTTCCTAGGTTCCCCCTAAGCTTGGTAGAGACTGCTGTAAGCTACCCTCCCTCAGACCCATACCAGTTGTCCCTTTTCCTTTTGCTCCCTGAGCCATAACAACACCCACTCTTGATGGTTCCCGGGATCTCCCCTCCTTGCCTGTCTTACCTGGGGGGCGCTTTTTTGCACACAGTGCCATCTCACCCAGCAAGGTCCCAGCAATCCCATGGGAGACCCTGCAAGAAGTGACAGACGAATGAGGTCAGGAAGCTGAGGGTAACCCTTCCCTCCCCTCATGAGACCTCTTTTGAAGACCCTCTTCTCCAGCTCTGACCCTGCCCCTCCCCCAGCCTCCTCTTCCCAGTCTCTCCTCTTACTGCCATGATGGGTCTCTGGGAAAGAGGGGACTTCCCCCACCACCTCCCATCATGCCCCTCCCTTGGGTGACATGGGGGACTGATACTTTACAGCAGCCCATGCCTGTAGGGAAAGGAGAAGAGGCCAGATATTGAAAAAAGGGGCACAGCTCTCAAGGTATCCATCCCAGGGACAATGGAGGTTCTCATGTGTTCTGGTGGCAATGAGTAGTGCTTGTGCTTACTAGAAAGCAGTTTCCCCAAAGGGTGGGGTGGAGGGAACATAAGCCAGGAAACACCTGGCAGGGCATCAGGAAATAGGGTGGGCAGGCTCCACCCTTCTCGAAAGGCTTATAAGTTCCCTGCCATCCCCACCCCCCATTACTAGGGCTTCCATCATCACCTCCTCCAGGGGAGCTCACATTAGAGGCATGGCCCTCACTCTCTGCACAGTCCCCAAACAGCTTCCCTTCAGCCCGGGTCAGCCACCCTTCTGGGCTGCCAGAGGGGTCTTCCCAACCCTGGTGGGGAGTTTGCCCCTCCCTCCATCCCACTCCAAGCCTAGTCCAGTCAGTATGGCACAGGATGCAGGTTCAGGGAGCACCAGTGAGACAGGCCTCTGCCTGCTTCCACCTTCCCATGTCCTTTCTTTCTCCCAAAAGGTTCAAGGCCTGGCCTTACAAGGCAGAGCCTCATCCTTACTCCCCAGCCTGGCCCAAAGGAAACTGCCAGCCAGTCACCTCCTCTTTCCTTTTCTGGGTGGAAAGCCTTTCACCTCCTCATCCTCTTTGGTTCCCTTTGCCTCTAGCCTACCAGGCATACCCCACCAGCCTGTCAGCCCCAAGAGATACTAACTGCCTGTCTGGCCAACCTCTGTAATTACAGACTCTGCCCATGGCCTAGTCACCCACACCAGTTCTCCCTGTGCTAGCTCAGATCCCGCCCTTACACCAGGTCAGGCAATCCTGAAAACCAGAAGTCCTTTTCATCCCTGACCTTCTCCAACTATGGCAGGCCAGGGTGCCTGGCTCAGGAAGAAAAACCTCATCCATATTTTAGAGATGCCAAGCCCTCCTCCAGGGCCCCCAGCCAGGGTCTCCACCCAGTCTGAGTATGAGTCACGGGAGGGTGGGGAGCACAGGGAGAGGTTAAAGGATGCAAGGGTGGACATCACAAGTTCTACGGGCAGCCCCGCCCTTGGGGAGGAAGGGATCAAGAAACACTATCAGCCTAAAGATCTGAGTTTGAGTCCCATGAAAGAGTTAATGTAAGAGCTGCACACGCCATCAGGAGTCAGGAGTCTGGATATGGACCAGGAAAGTTGTTTTACCTCTGAGACCCTGGGGAGACTGGAAGCAGGCTTGGCCCCAGACCTCATCCCCTCTGCGGGGGCCATCATTCCAAGGGGAAGGGAGGAGAAACCTGGGAACAGGGATCCCCTCTCACTTTTCCTTCTCAAAGTCTCACACAGCCTGGGTTTTTTCTGAGCAGGTCAGGCCCATTAGCCACGTTGCCCGGTCACCCAGCCCCAGCCCCCTCTCGGCCACATTTGGGATAAAAATAGCCAGCCCCGGCAAGCAGGCAATGCTCCATGGAGGAAAACAGCTCCTCCTATAGGTCCGATCCCTGCTCCCTTCCAAGCAAGAGCCCCAAAGGTTGGCCACTTCTTTCAGAGGAGGCTGGCAGGTCAGGGAAACAGGAGGAACTGGAACTCGAGACCCCCAGCTCACTGGCCACCAACACGAGCTCGGGCCACCTTCCCTCACCAAAGACAGAACTCAGAGCTCCCAGCACAGCTATCATGTCCCAGAGCTACCGCCCCACCTGACACCCTCAGTTTTCCTTAGGCAGAGACCTCCACCTTACTGAGACAAAGCCTACCAGCTCAAACTCCCTTCTCCAGGCACCAAACCCTCGGGTCCCGTTTACTCCTCTCGCCCAACAACTCTCTGGGCGGGTCTCCCCTGGCCGAGGCTGCACGAGCTTCTCCTTGGCACTCGCGCCGCTCTCCTGCTCTCCACGCGCGCCTTCGGCACCCCATCCTCCCATCCTGCACACACAGCCCCCCGCTCTACCCCGTCCCCGGGCACCCGACAGCCCCTCCTCTCCAGTCGGCCGCCACCTCCGTCCCGTCTGGCCGCAGCTCCCGACTCTCGGCCCCTGGTGCTCCCCTGTCTACACCCGCTCCCGGGCCCCTCCAGCCCCGCGGCTGCGGCCGCATCTCCCTCTGCCCTCCCGGCCCCGCGCTCCCGGGCGCCCCCGCCTTGCCTCGCCTCGCCTCGCCTCGCCTCGCCTCACCTCAGCGCTCAGCGCTCGGCGCCCGCCCCGGCGGCCCCGTACTGCCCATGCCGGGGGCTGGGGCGGGGGGCGCTCGGCTCGGCTCCCCGCGGGCTCCCGCCCCCCCAGCTGCGGCCCCGCTCCCCCGGGGCCTCGGCCCGCTACTTTGTGTCAGTTTCGGCCACGGCGGGGCGGAAGTGACGGAGCCGGCGACGGGGACCGGGGGGCGGGAGGGGGTTTTGGGGAGGGGAGAAGCAGCGGGGAAGAGGGAGCAGCCATCTTTGTGCGGGGCAGGGGGAGGGTCTTAGCCCTTCCGAGGCTCGGCGTGGCCGGGCTGCGAACTCGCCACACGTACTACCATCCGCATCTTAAAAGAAAAAACAATTCGGGAGGCTACATCGTTCTGAGGGTTTTTTTTTTTTTTTTAATTCGGAAGAAGGGAATAGAGGAACACTGCTTTCTCTGCAAAACAAGCATCCTCTGCAGGGAGCGGCAGGAGAGCTGTAGAAGTGGTGAACAACCAGAATTTTCCCCAGCGCTAGGTTGCCTTCAGCCCCAGACTTTCGCACCTCGGAGCCGTCCGCCCTCGGTTCCTTCACCTTACCTCCTCGCCCTGGCTCATTTCACTGTTTCTCAACTCTCTTTGAATGAACGACACAGCACCGAGATTTCTAGGAATGGTGCCTCAGTTTCCCCGCCTTGCTCTCTGTCTCTCTGCTCCGCCGCCCTCTCGCCCTCCCTCAGCCCCCACCACGCCCCCTGGGTGGAGGCGGCTTCCCTACACCTAACACGCCCCCCCACACCCTCTGGGGGAGGCGCCCCTGAGGGGGTGAAAGTGGGAGGCGCCGAGGCGATGCGAGCTGGGAGTCGGCAGTCGGGACAGGCTACGGAGGGCAGTCCCCAGGGTTGTGCCCTACACTGGATGGGGGCCCCCTCCACCCTGCAGATGCCCGCAGCAGTCCCCATCCAGCGGCCAGGTGTGCACCCTCTAGTGGCTACCTCGAGCAACTACTTTACGAGAGGCCTTGAGGGTCAGAAAACCGCTTTGCGGAAGGAGGGAATGAGAAGCCTGAGTCCTGGTACCTTATCCTCCTCCACTTCTCCCTGTCCAGGATCCTTCTTAGTTTAGGAAGAAGGGATGCCAAATGGGTAAACAGAGAAGCCTCCCAGGTTCTGGCACATTAACAAAGAGGAAGAATAACTGTTGCTCCCAGGCGGGGTCAGTGGCTGGCTCCAGGGTCCATGAGTGAAGTAAGGGTTGTCCTAATCATAGCTTACACTCCAGCATCTGAGCTGAGGCAGGAGTTTCCAACTCTGAGGCTTTGTGTTGGGCAGACACCAGATCCTGAGCTGGCTCTGGGTCCTCAGGGTGGTGCAGAGCCACCAATAGCTGGTAAGTGGCTGTGCCAAGGGTGGCCCCCACCAGAGGGGCCACCACAGGCACCCACCACCAGCCATTACCAGCACTGCAAAAGAAGGACAATGGGAAGGTATCAGGAGTGACTCCCTTTGCCTCCCCCTCTCCAAGGACAGGGGGTAGTAACAAGAGAGTGCCCTAAAGTTGTTCCCAGGGTGGTAGACACCAGGAAGAGGATTGCCTTGGCACCAAAGCATAGTATTTAGAAGACGGAACCCCAGGAGAGCTTGGTCCAGCCTCTTGCCTTAGGGAATTATCTGAATATATTAATTTTGCTGATGAAGTCACTAATGTGCACGGAGGTAATATGGCATGCCTAAGAACACAACCTCTAAATCTTAACTGTTTCAGTGAAAAGTTGGGAGGGAAGCAAGGGAGAAAGGGGGAGCATGTGACTTGGAGAAAGAACACTGTCCTAAGAGGCCAAGAGAGCTATTTAAAGGCTGAGTGCTGTGGACCCAGGGACAGAGCCCTTAGCAGAGGAAGGTGAGTGGAGGCCAGCACCAGGGGAGGCTATCTCCCACCTGAAGACTTCAGGACCCCAGCCAGCCACGTAGGTGAAGAGACGTGGGCCCAAGTCCCGGGCAGGGTTGAGTGGAAACCCACAGTTGGCACCCATGGATAACCCGATGGCCAGGATCAGCATCCCCACCACCACAGGCTCCAGACCCGCAGGGACTCCCTTGTTCCGTCTGTCCAGGATGGCTAAGAGCCCCACCATCAGCATACCGGTGCCCAGAACCTTGGAGTCAACAGAGGCAGAGGGTTCCCTGTCAGCTGCCAAGTGCTCCGTCTGCCCTCTCTCATCCAAATGTTCCATGTCATCTGGCTTTGTGCAACACAGGCAGTTGGGGATGGTGGGGGGCGCCAAGATAGACCCAACCCACACTCCACCCAGAGACTGAACAATAGGCTGGGGTCCCGAGGAATGGGGCGAAAGTTGTGTCCCCAGGTCTCCCCCTCACACCTACCTGATCCAGGAAGCCATTGTTCAGGGACAGATAGGGGGCAGGATAGGTGGCAAAAATGGAGGCTGTTTCCTTGGGGCCAGTCACTGTCAGGTTCCCACCTGTATAGTTCTGTAGGGCATCTGTGGAGGAGGGGAACACCCAGGATTTCCCTCTTTGCTCATTCATCCAAAACCATTCTGAGGCACCCCTGGCCACCCACAGGTGCTCCCAAGGCACGGCTCCCTCTGTTCCTTCTGTCACCATAGTAGAGAACATAGGTGGCTCCCGAAGCACAGAAAGCAGACAGCAACTGCACTAAGATGTAAATGGGGAGCTTGACCCAGGGGAGGCGTCCAACGATGCACATGGCCAGGGAGAAGGCTGGATTCAGGTGGGCCCCTTCAAGGATCAAGGAAAGAAAAACAGCATCTATCAAGTGTCACTGCCAGGCATTGTCACCAGACAACACTGCTGCTCCTTCCTACAGCTCTTAAGGCAGATAGTATAATTCCCATCACACAGCTTAGCAAATTGAGGCTCCAGGATGTTAAGCGACTTAGCAAAGTCACACTGTGGGCTGGGCACAGTGACTCACACCTGTAATCCCAGCACTTTGGGAGGCTGAGGCAGTGGATCACTTGAGGTCAGGAATTCCAGACCAGCCTGGCCACATGGTGAAACCCCATTTCCTCTAAAAACACAAATATTAGCCAGGCGTGGTGGCAGGCACCTGCAAAATCAGCTATTCGGGATGCTGAGGCAGGAGAATCGCGTGAACCCAGAGGGCCGAGGTTGCAGTGAACAGAGACCACATCACTGCTCTCCAGCCTGGGGAACAGAGTGAAACTCCATCTCAAAAAAAAAAAAAAAAAAAAAAGAAGAATAAGAAGAAGACACTGTGAATCCAAGGTTGGAACCTAGGTCTGTCTGCTTTTTCCACAGCAACACACTATGTCTCAAGGCTCCAGCCAGGCACACCGATGCAGTGTGTATCTGGGGAACAAACGAGAGGTCCTGAACAGAGATGAGCCCCCAGAGGAATTCAGGTGGGGGACACAAGAGGATAGCACCTGCCCTTCGTGCTCTGCCATTGATTTCTGTCTAGGTGAGCCAAGCATTAGTGTGAGGAAACAGGATGGAGAGATACAGAAAGGGGACGGGCTGGTGGGGCTAAAGGCTTATCTCAGTCTGGGGCACTAGTCAAGGAGATAATGTCCATGAGTCACAGAAGGATTTGCGTTTCCACCATCACCAGACAGACACGCTCGCACGCACGTCCCACCTGCTCTGATGACCAGACCCCACCCTCCTCACCTGAGACGTTACCACCCACGTAGATGGCTATCACAACGGCCAGAGAGCCAGCCAGAAACATGGTGAAGAAGTTGCCTTTGGTTTCTCCACTGGTGACAGCCTGGGCCACAGCTCCTTGGGTGAGGAGCTGGTGAAAAGAGGAGAGATGAGGAACAGGGAGCCCAGGAGACCAACAGGGAGAAAGGTTGGGAAGGCCAGGGGAGAAGCCAAGAACACGAATGGGCACGGAAGACAAGCAAGGGAAGGAGAAAAGCAGAAGGAGGGAAGGGAAAAGAAATGGGGAAAGTGGAGGAAGAAGAAAGGGAAAGAACGTGGGAAAAAAGGAAGAAAAGTGACAAGAATAAAAAGGATGAAGAAGGAGAGGAAAGGAGATTAGGAGAGACGAGGGGATAAAAACGAAAACGCTTAGGGAGTTGGGAGGAAGGGGGACACCAAGAGAAAGAGATAAGGACACCAGAAGGAGTCAGGAACTTTTGCTCACCCCCTTCTTTCCTTTCCCCAGTGACCCTACGTACCATGAGCACAAACACACCCAGAAACTCTGCCAGGCACTGCCGGGCCAGGAGGCTGCGGATCCGGAGGTGGCCCCTGATTCCAGCCGGGGCCTGAGTGATGACCATGGTGGAAACACCCTATTGCTGTTCACTGCTCCCTCTGTCTGCACAGGCACACTGCCACTGCACAGCTACTGCCTGCCCCAGCAAAGATAAGGAACAGACTTTAAAACCATTAGCTCAATTCCTGAACAGCAGCTACTGTCTGTGCCCGTGTGTAGGCTAGGAAACAGAGAGATAACAGGAGAATGTCCGGGAGCAGGCTATGAGCACAGAGCCTGGGGTTTGCCCAACATCTGTCTCTTCTGTCATTCATTCCCATTCATCACAGGACTAGCCTCCTCCATCCTGACAAATCGAAAGAAGTACCCTGCTTCATATACATTAGATCTCTTAGTCCTGAAGTCAGTTCTGCAAAGTAATACTATTGCTTCCATTCTGCAGATGAAGCCAGTGGGCCTTAGAACTCTCCAAGATCACACAATTTTCTTTCTTTCTTTTTTTTTTTTTTTTTTTTGAGACAGAGTCTCTCTCTGTCGCCAGACTGGAGTGCAGTGGCACCATCTCAGTTCACTGCAACCCTCGCCTCCCAGGTTCAAGCAATTCTCCTGCCTCAGCCTCCCAAGTCAATAGGACTACAGGTCCACCACACCTGGCTAATTTTGATATTTTTTAGTAAAGACGTGGTTTCTTGGGAGGCCGAGGCAAGCAGATCATGAGATCAGGAGATCAAGACTATCCTGGCCACACGGTGAAACTCCATCTCTACTAAAATATAAAAAAATTAGCTAGGCGTGGTGATGCGTGCCTGTAGTCCCAGCCACTCGGGAGGCTGAGGCAGGGGAATTGCTTGAACCAGGGAGGCGGAGGTTGCAGTGAGCCGAGATTGCGCCACTGTACTCCAGCCTGGGCGACAGAGAGAGACTCTGTCTCAAAAAAAAAAAAAAAAGAAAGAAAGACGGGGTTTCACCATGCTGGCCAGGCTGGTCTCAAACTCCTGGCCTCTAGTGATCCACCTTCCTTGGCCTCCCAAAGTGCTGGGATTACAAGCAAGAGCCACTGTGCCCAGCCCAAGATCACACAACTATTTCATGGCTGAGTGAATTCAAATCCACATCTTCTGACTCTCCATCTGGTAACCCACAAAGCCTCTCATTTAGAACCTGAAGCCTTTCCCCAAACCATTTGGATGCTTGAAGAACTCAACAGGCATCTGGAGAGACTGGGTTAAAGACCACAGACTGTGGGAATGAAACCCACACACTGAGTGCTTGTACTTCCCTTATGCCGAGTCTCACATAGGTTAGAGAATGCGCCATCTTTGCGTCTCCTGACATGGCTCGACATGAGGCCTTCACACTCCTACTTCTTCATATCTCAAGCCTGCAATTGAATGCATTCAAAGAATCTACTTCTAGACACTGGAGAAACAGTGGTGAACAAAACATAGTCACTGCCCTCCTAGAGCTTATGTTCTAGTAGGTGGAAACAAACAATATGCAATTTAAAAAAATACAATATACAGTTTATGAGGTACTTCAGGGCTACCATTATGATTTATGTAACTCTGTGGGCTCTACCACTGTCCTGGGCACATCTGTGTGAAATAATATTTCTTTACTGGGTTTAATGAATACTATAGTGCTCCACCCAGATTCTCCCTTGGGAGTCAATATGCCCATGCACTAGCTGCAGGTAATATCAGCTGCTGATACCACATAGCTACCTCCCTCATTGGGCAATGCCCTTCAAGTCAGAAAGGTGCATCACTGAAGGTTACATGCCCTCATGGAGCCCATGTCCAACACTGATTGATGCAGGGATATAAAAGTCTAGCCTCTTTGCCTTGCTTTGCAACAACTCTAAAGGGCTGTTCCAGCTCCAGTTCCCCCACAGGATCCGTTGAGGCATCTGTTATACCATCCATGTGTGTCAGTTTCTCCTGATGCCTAATCTTGTTACAGGAAAGGGGTCTTAATTCAGATCCCAAGAGAGGGTTCTTGGATCTCACACTAGGAAGAATTCAGGCTAGGTGCAGTGGCTCACGCCTGTAATCCCAGCACTTTGGGAGGCCGAGGCAGGTGGATCATGAGGTCAGGAGATCGAGACCAGCCTGGCTAGCACGGTGAAACCCAGTCTCCACTAAAAATACAAAAAAATTAGCCAGGCGTGGTGGCAGGCACCTGTAGTCCCAGCTACTCAGGAGGCTGAGGCAGGAGAATGACGTGAACCCGGGAGGCAGAGGTTGCAGTGAGCTGAGATCACGCCACTACACTCCAGCCTGGGTGACAGAGCGATACTCTGTCTCAAAAATAATAATAATAATAATTCAGGGCGAGTTCATAAAGTGAAAGCAAGTTTATTAGGAAAGTAAAGGAATAGGCCGGGCGCGGTGGCTCAAGCCTGTAATCCCAGCACTTTGGGAGGCCGAGACGGGCAGATCATGAGGTTAGGAGATCGAGACCATCCTGGCTAACCCCGTGAAACCCCGTCTCTACTAAAAAATATAAAAAACTAGCCGGGCGAGGTGGCGGGCGCCTGTAGTCCCAGCTACTCGGGAGGCTGAGGCAGGAGACTGGCGTAAACCTGGGAGGCGGAGCTTGCAGTGAGCTGAGATCCGGCCACTGCACTCCAGCCTGGGTGACAGAGCGAGACTCCGTCTCAAAAAAAAAAAAAAAAAAATGGAAATAAAGGAATAAAAAAATGGCTACTCCATAGACAGAGCAGCTCCAAGGGCCACTGGTTGCCCATTTTTATGGTTGTTTCTTGATGATATGCTAAACGAGAGGTGGATTATTCACTCCTCTCCTTTTCAGACCATATAGGGTAACTTCCTGTCATTGCCATGGCATTTATAAACTATCATGGCATGAGCCACCATGCCCGGCCATGACCTGTATCTTATTGCAACCTCCCTAACTCATCCTGCGACTTAGAATGCCTTAACCATCTGTGAATGCAGCCCAGTAAGTCTCACTCTTCTTTTACTCAGCTCGTATTCAAAATAGACTTGCTCTGGTTCACATGCCTCTGACATTTCCCCCCCTCCTTTTATAAGAGAACCACTAATCCTAAGGGTTGCAGAGGGACGAAGATCCAACTTCTGTAAGTTCTTCAGGTTGAATAGGGGTGATGATATTTTTGCCTAACTCTCAGCATCTCTCATATTCATGGTAGGAGGAGTTCAGTTGGAAAGTGTTGGTATGGGCCAGGTAGGGTGGCTCACGCCTGTAATCCCAGCACTTTGGGAGGCCGAGGCAGGCGGATCACCTGAGGTCAGGAGTTCAAGACCGGACTGGCCAACATGGTGAAACCCTGTCTCTACTAAAAAATACAAAAAAAATTAGCCAGGTATGGTGGCAGGTGCCTGTAACCCCAGCTACTTGGGAGGCTGAGGCAGGAGAATCGCTTGAACCTGGGAGGCAGAGGTTGCAGCAAGCCGAGACTGTGCCATTGCACTCCAACCTGGGCAACAAGAATGAAACTCCATCTCAAAAGAAAGGAAGGGGAGGGGAGGGGAAGGGAGGGGAGGGGAGGGGAGGGGAGGGAAGCGGAGGGAAGGGAAGGGAAGGGAAGGGAAGGGAAGGGAAGGGAGCTTTGGTATGGTGAGGGCCACTCATGAGTTCTGACAGAAGGTGATACTCTGGAAGATTTGTAAGTGTTCAATTTAAGAAAACATTCAGTAAGCTTGTCCTGCATTCCTATACAAAGATTACAACAGCTATATATTCCACAACAGTAAAGCAAAATAAGTAAAATTATCCCAAGTAAACTAAACTAGAAGGCTTTCCACGAACTGGGGAACTGTTGGAACCATGCTGATACGGGGTTGCTAGATGATTCCAGTACATGCCCAGAATTAGAATATTGATGCAGATTTTTACATTACCCATCCCTCTTGTTTCTTCTGAGCAGCAGTCAGAGGCCACTGGTTGGTTCACAGGATTAAGCAGGGTTAGCCTAAATCGCAGAAGCAAACTTAAAGACAACTGCTGAGACTGGAATTTAATAACAAGTGTATCATAGTTCTTGAAACATAATTTTTCTCTCTCCAGTTTCCCATTTTTATGAAAGACCATTTTTTTTTTTTTTTTTTTTTTTTTTTTTTGAGACGGAGTCTCGCTCTGTCGCCCAGGCTGGAGTGCAGTGGCCGGATCTCAGCTCACTGCAAGCTCCGCCTCCCAGGTTCACACCATTCTCCGGCCTCAGCCTCCCGAGTAGCTGGGACTACAGGCGCCCGCCACCTCGCCCGGCTAGTTTTTTGTATTTCTTAATAGAGACGGGGTTTCACCCTGTTAGCCAGGATGGTCTCGATCTCCTGACCTCGTGATCCGCCCGTCTCGGCCTCCCAAAGTGCTGGGATTACAGGCTTGAGCCACCGCGCCCGGCCGAAAGACCATTTTTATGGTAAGACTGATGTGCTTTATTATATTTGGCCTGATGATTGTATGAAGTGCAGCAAGAATAAATAATTTTCACATAGGCTTTTAAAATTGTCTTTGATGGAACTCTGTTCCATAGAAAGAATCTTAGATAAGACTTTTTTAGAGCTGAGCCCTGTCATGGGTTTGTACCCTCACATACCTATGAGTTGGGTAAATTCCTCCTCTCCTTTTGAGGTCCCAAGATAACTTGGGGCTCCTGGACCTTTTAGAAGGTGACATTCTTTACTTACCACAGGTCAGAAACCCTGTACAGGGACTGTGTAGGCAAGGTTATGAGCTCAGTTCACTAAGTGGCTTTTATAGGCTTTACAAGTCAAGTTTGATTCCTTAATGGAAAGCACACCATTCCAGTCAAAGTCTTGGTAAAATACCAATTTCTCCAATTGTGTCCTCTTGCAAAAGAAAACAGATTATTATTACCCTTATGCAAATAACTGCATTGCCATAAATTAAGAATACACACAAATAATTTCCAAATTCTGGAGAAATCAGGTAGAGAGATAAATATTCTCCAAGTGTTATTCACAGGAGTGTACTTTACTGGATTGTTAAAAGCTGTAAATATCTGAAAAGAAAAGTTACCTTGATTCTGAAAAATAAAACAAAGGATCAGCAATGTTTTAAGCAAAGGCAAAAAGATTGCTTTAGTCTTCTTTAGTTTATGCAGTTAACTTTTGTTTGATATCTATGAACATTTCAGCTCTCCATGAGAGTTCTGAAAGTTGTTTCCTCTACTCTAATGTCACAATCTCCAAAGTTTCAGAAACCTGCATTTAAGTGCACCTGTTAAAGTCCTATGGCTGATTATAAACCACTGTCTAAAGAAGATCAAAACAAGACAATTGTCTGTGGATGATAAAAAGCCTTAGGGCCGGGTGCAGTGGTTCACGTCTGTAATCCCAGCACTTTTGGAGGCTGAGGCGGGTGGATCACTTGAGGTCAGGAGTTCGAGACTAGCCTGGCCAACATGGTGAAACCCCATCTCTACCAAATATCCAAAAAATAGCCAGGCATAGGGCAGGTACCCATAATCCCACTACTCAGGAGGCTGAGGCAGGGGACATGCTTGAACCTGGGAGGCGGAGGTTGCAGTGAGCTGAGATCATGCCACTGCACTCCAGCCTGGGTGACAGAGCAAGACTCCATCTCAAAAAAAAAGTCTTAGGACAGCCACTAGTAAAGCCACATTAACTAGGAAATTTTGGTTACTTCTGTGGCATACAAAATGTTATGCAACAGTTATTAATAACATATGCTAAGTCATATTAGAATTATAGGATTTTTTTCATAATTTTGGAACATGTACCAATAACACATTTAATCTAATGCTCCAAAGTAGATAAACTGAACAATTTTTTTGTTGTTGTTGTTTTTTGTTTTTGGGGTTTTTTTTTTTAGACCAAGTCTCCCTCTGTTGCCCAGGTTGGAGTGCAATGGCATGATCTCAGCTCATTGCCACCTCCGCCTCCTGGATTCAAGAGATTCTACTGCCTCAGCCTCCTGAGTAGCTGGGATTACAGGCACACACCATCACGCCCAGCTAATTTTTTGGTATTTTTAGTAAAGACAGGGTTTCACCATATTGGTCAGGCTGGTCTTGAACTCCTGATCTTGTGATCCACCTGCCTCAGCTGCCCAAAGTGCTGGGATTACAGGTGTAAGCCACCACACTTGGCCTAAATTGAACAATTTTTTTTTTTTTTTGAGACGGAGTCTCGCTCTGTTGCCCAGACTGAAGTGCAGTGGTGCCATCTGAGCACCTGCCTCCTGGGTTCACACCATTCTCCTGCCTCAGCCTCCTGAGTAGCTGGGACTACAGGCGCCCACCACTATGCCGAGCTAATTTTTTTGTGTGTGTTTTTAGTAGAGACAGGGTTTCACCATGTTAGCCAGGATGGTCTCGATCTCCTGACCTTATGATCCGCCCGTCTCGGCCTCCCAAAGTGCTGGGATTACAGATGTGAGCCACTGCGCCTGGCCTGAACAATTTTTAATAGTCAAAGAAGCAGCTTATGACCTTAAAGAATTTAGCAAACTTAATATCTGCATAATTTAGACCAAATGTTTACATTTTTAATTTGTTTTGCTTTTTTGTTTGTTTTTAGTCAGAGTCTTGCTCTGTCACCCAGATTGGAGTGCAGTCACTTGATCTTGGCTCACTACAACCTCCACCTCCCAGGTTCAAGTGATTCTCCTCCCTCAGCCTCCCAAGTAACTGGGACTACAGGCTTGCACCACTACACTTAATTTTTGTATTTTTCAGTGAGATGGGGTTTCATCATGTTGGCCAGGCTGGTCTCGAACTCCTGACCTCAAGTGATCTGCTCGCCTCAGCCTCCCAAAGAGCTGGGGTTCAGGCATGAGCCATCACACTCAGCCAAAATGTTTACATTTTTGAAGATTTTTTAATTTTGCAAATAATCTTTCAAACTGTCTTTATTTCCCAAAGATTACTTAAGTCACATGAACTAAATAAAGGGCATTCCACTTTTTACTTTTCTGATAAAATGTTTGATTTAAGCACTTCTTATTGTTAAACCAATTAATTAAAGCTTTTTCATATATAAACTTTACATACATAATACATGTAAATACACAGACAGACAGAAGATAAGGATCATCCCCTAAGCTGGGAATTGGACCTTAAACCAGGGCTGCCATTGTGAAAAGAAAAAGCATGGCCACATGGCTACAAGGTCAAGCTGCTAAGGACATACAAGACAAGAAGGAGGCCGGGCGTGGTGGCTCACACCTGTAATCCCAGCACTTTGGGAGGCCGAGGTGGGCAGATCACCTGAGGTCAGGAGTTCGAGACCAACCTGACCAACATGGAGAAACCCCATCTCTACTAAAAATACAGAATTAGCCGGACGTGGTGGTGCGTGCCTGTAATCCCAGCCACCTGGGAGGCTGAGGCAGGAGAATCACTTGAACCTGGGAGGCAGAGGTTGCAATGAGCTGAGATGGTGCCATTGCACTCTAGCCTGGGCAACAAGAGCAAAATTCTGTCTCAAAAAAAAATAAATAAATAAATAAATAAGAGAATGAAATGTGAAAGCATTTGTAGGTCATGCAAGAAAGAATTCAGGGTGAAGTCCATACAGTAAAGTGAAAGCAAGCTTATTAGGAAAGTAAATGAATAAAAGAATGGCTACTCCATACACAGAGCAGCCCCGAGGGCCGCTGGTTGCCTATTTTTATGGTTGTATCTCGATTACATGTTAAACAAGGGGTGGATTATTTATGCCTCCCCTTTGAGACCATATAGGGTAACTTCCTGTTGTTGCCATGGCATTTGTAAACTGTCATGGCACTGGTGGGAGTGTAGCAGTGAGGAAGACCAGAGGTCAGTGTAGTCATCTTGGTCTTGGTGAGTTTTAGCTGGCTTCTTTACTGCAACCTGTTTACTAGCAAGGTCTTTATGACCTGTATCTTGTAACAACCTCCTACTTAATTCTATGACTTTCTTTTTTTTTGAGGTGGAGTCTCACTCTGTCACCCAGGCAGGAGTACAGTGGTGCAATCTTGACTCACTGCAACCTCCGTCTCCTGGGGCCGAGCAATTCTCCTGTCTGAGACTATCGAGTAGCTGGGACTGTAGGCACACATCACCATGCCTGGCTAGTTTTTGTATTTTTAGTAGAGACGGGGTTTCGCCATGTTGGCCAGGCTGGTCTCGAACTCCTGACCTCAGGTGATCCATCTGCCTCAGCCTCCAAAAGTGCTGGGGTTACAGGGGTGAGCCACCACACCCAGCTGTCCTTCCTACAGCTCTTCAGGCAGGTAGCATTATTCCCATCACACAGCTTAGGAAATTGGGGTTCCAGGATGTTAAGCAACTTATCAAAGTCACACTGTGAATCCAAGGTTAGAACTTAGGTCTGGGCCGAGTGCGTTGGCTCATGCCTGTAACCCCAGCACTTTGAGAGGCCGAGGTGGGTGGATCACCTGAGGTCAGGAGTTCAAGACCAGCCTGGCCAACATGGTGAAACACCATCTCCACTAAAAATACAAAAATCAGCTAGGTGTGGTGGCACGCATCTGTAATTCCAGCTACTCAGGAGGCTGAAGCAGGAGAATCGGCTTGAACCCGGGAGGCAGAGGTGGCAGTGAGCTGAGATCGTGCCACCGCACTCCAGCCTGGGAAACAGAGCAGGACTCCATCAAAAAAAACCAAACCAAAACAAAACAAAAAACCTAAGTCTGTCTGCTTTTCCCACAGCAACGCACTATGTCTCAAGGTTCCAGCCAGGCACACTGATGTCTAGGGGAAAAGCAGGAGAGGTTCTGAGCAGAGATAAGCCCCCAGAGGACTTCGGGTGGGGGACACAAGAGGATAGCACCTGCCCTTCGTGCCCTGCCATCGATTTCTGTCTAGGTGAGCCAAGCACTAGTGTGAGGAAACGGGATGGAGAGATACAGAAAGGGGACGGGCTGGTGGGGCCAAAGGCTTATCTCAGTCCGGGGCACTGGTCAAGCTCAAGGAGATAATGTCCATGAGTCACAGAAGGATTTGCATTTCCATCACCAGACAGACACGCTCGCACGCACGTCCCACCTGCTCTGATGACCAGACCCCACCCTCCTCACCTGAGACGTTACCACCCACGTAGATGGCTATCACAACGGCCAGAGAGCCAGCCAGAAACACGGTGAAGAAGTTGCCTTTGGTTTCTCCACTGGTGACAGCCTGGGCCACAGCTCCTTGGGTGAGGAGCTGGTGAAAGAGGAGAGATGAGGAACAGAGAGCCCAGGAGACCAGCAGGGAGAAAGGTTGGGAAGGCCAGGGGAGAAGCCAAGAACACGAATGGGCACGGAAGACAAGCAAGGGAGGGAGAAAAGCAGAAGGAGGGAAAGGAAAAGAAATGGGGAAAGTGGAGGAAGAAGAAATGGAAAGAACGTGGGAAAAAAGGAAGAAAAGTGACAAGAATAAAAAGGATGAAGAAGGAGAGGAAAGGAGATTAGGAGAGATGAGAGGATAAAAACGAAAACGGATAGGGAGTTGGGAGGAAGGGGGATACCAAGAGAAAGAGATAAGGACACCAGAAGGAGTCCAGAAGGATAAGGACACCAGAAGGAGGAACTTTTGCTCACCCCCTTCTTTCCTTTCCCCAGTGACCCTATGTACCATGAGCACAAACACACCCAGAAACTCTGCCAGGCACTGCCGGGCCAGGAGGCTGCGGATCCGGAGGTGGCCCCTGATTCCAGCCGGGGCCTGAGTGACGACCATGTTGGAAACACCCTATCGCTGTTCACTGCTCCCTCTGTCTGCACAGGCACACTGCCACTGCACAGCTACTGCCTGCCCCAGCAAAGACAAGGAACAGACTTTAAAACCATTAGCTTGGTTGTGCGCATTGGTTCACACCTGTAATCCCAGCACTTTGGGAGGTCGAGGTGGGCGGATCACCTGAGGTCAGGAGTTTGAGACCAGCCTGACTAACATGCTGAAACCCCGTCTCTACTAAAAATACAAAAGTTAGTTGGACGTGGTGGTGGGCACCTGTAATCCCAGCTACTCAGGAGACTGAGGCAGGAGAATCGCTTGAACCCGGCAGGCGGAGGTTGCAGTGAGCTGTGATCGTACCATTGCACTCCAGCCTAGGTGATGGAACGAGACTCCATCTCAAAACAAACAAGCAAAAACCCATTAGCTCAATTCCTGAACAGCAGCTACTGTCTGTGCCCGTGTGTAGGCTAGGAAACAGAGAGATAACAGGAGAATGTCCGGGAGCAGGCTATGAGCACAGAGCCTGGGGTTTGCCCAACATCTGTCTCTTCTGTCATTCATTCCCGTTCATCACAGGACTAGCCTCCCCCAACCTGACAAATCGAAGGAAGTACCCTGCTTCATATACATTAGATCTCTTGGTCCTAAAGTCAGTTCTGCAAAGTAGTATTGTTGTTTCCATTCTACAGATGAGGCTAGTGGGCCTTAGATCTCCCCAGATCATACAAATTTTTGTTTCTGTTTTGTTTTGTTTTGTTTTGTTTTGTTTTGTTTTTGAGACAGTCTTGCTGTGTCGCCCAGGCAAGAGTGCAGTGGCATCATCTCAGCTCACTACAGCCTCCATCTCCCAGGTTCAAACGATTCTCCTGCCTCAGCCTCCTGAGTAGCTGGGACTACTGGTGTGCACCAGCATGCCCAGCTAATTTTTATATTTTTTAGCAAAAACGGGGTTTCACCGTGCTGGCCAGGCTGGTCTCAAACTCCTGGCCTCTAGTGATTCACCCACCTAGGCCTCCCAAACTGCTGGGATTACAAGCAAGAGCCACTGTGCCCGGCCCAGGATCACACAACTATTTCATGGCTGAGTGAATTCAAATCCACATCTTCTGACTCTCCATCTGGTAACCCACAAAGCCTCTCATTTAGAACCTGAAGCCTTTCCCCAAACCATTTGGATGCTTGAAGAACTCAACAGGCATCTGGAGAGACTGGGCTAAAGACCATAGACTGTAGGAATGAAACCACACACTGAGTGCTTGTACTTCCCTTATGCCGAGTCTCACATAGGTTAGAGAATGCTCCATCTTTGCATCCCCTGACATGGCTCGACATGAGGCCTTCACACTCCTACTTCTTCATATCTCAAGCCTCCAATTGAATGCATTCAGAGAATCTACTTCTAGACACTGGAGAAACAGTGGTGAACAAAACATAGTCACTGCCCTCCTAGAGCTTATGTTCTAGTAGGTGGAAACAGACAATATGCAGTTTTTTGTTTTTTTTTTTCTTGAGACGGAGTTTCACTGTCGTTGCTCAGGCTGGAGTGCAGTGACGTGATCTCGGCTCACCACAACCTCTGCCTCCTGGGTTCAAGTGCTTCTCCCGTCTCAGCCTCCCAAGTAGCTGGGATTACAGGCATGTGCCACCACACCCGGCTAATTTTGTATTTAGTAGAGACAGGATTTCTCCATGTTGGTCAGGCTGGTCTTGAACTCCCAAACTCAGGTGATCTGCCAGCTTCGGCCTCCCAAAGTGCTGGGATTACAGGTGTGAGCCACTGTGCCCAGCCAATATGCAGTTTTAAAAAATACCATGTACAGGCCAGGCACGATGGCTCAAGCCTGTAAATCTAGCACTTTGGGAGGCTGAGGCAGGTGGATCATTTTTAGTCAGCCTGGCTACTCTGGAGGCTGAGGCAGGAGAATCACTCAAACCCAGGAGGCAGAGGTTGCAGTGAGCAGAGATCGTGCCTGTACACTCCAGCCTAGGTGCCAAGAGCAAGACTCCCTCAAAACAAAACAAAACAAAACAAAACAAAAAAACTAATCACCACATCAAGGCAGACTACGAAAGCCATCAGGCCTTTTTTACAGAATTTAAGGAAAACCTAATCCCCTGTATCCACTGGGCATTAGAGTGAAGGAGCAGCTCAAGTGTTGATTATATAAGTAGTAGGTCTTTAGAGAATGTTGAAGTCTCAGCCCCTGTAGATCTCCTATGTGAAGGTTAGGGTCAAAAAAGAAAAACCGTAGGATCTTGAGACTTGGGTTAGAGACATCTAGGTAGATACAACAGAATCTTGAGTCCCCAGATTCCTCTGAAACCTCTGTCCAAGCCTGCAGAGTTTGCTCAGTATATATATATTTTGAGACAGTATCTGTATTAGTCCATTTTCACACTGCCAGTAAAAACATACCAAGACTGGGTAATTTATTACAGGAAAAAGGTTTAATGGACTCACAGCTCCACATGGCTGGGGATGCCTCACAAACATGGCAGAAGGCAAGGAGGAGCAAGTCACATCTTACATGGATAGCAGCAAGCAAAGAGAGCTTGTGCAGGGAAACTCCTTCTTATAAAACCATCAGATCTCAGGCCAGGGGTGGTGGCTCACGCCTGTAATCGCAACACTTTGGGAGGCGTAGGCGGGCAGATCACCTGAGGCCAGGAGTTCAAGACCAGCCTGACCAACATGGCAAAACCCTGTCTCTACTAAAAATACAAAAAATTAGCCAGGCATGGTGGCAGACACCTGTAGTCCCAGCTACTTGGGAGGCTGAGGCAGGAGGATCTCTTGAACCCCGGGAGGCAGAGGCTGCAGCAAGCCTAGATGGCACCATTGCACTCCAGCCTGAGCAACAAGACCAAAACTCCGTCTCAAAAAAAAAAAAAAGAAAACCATCAGATCTCGTGAGACTTACTATCACAAGAACAGCATGGGAAAGACCTACCCCCATGATTTAATTACCTCCCACCAGGTCACTCCCACAGCATAAGGGAATTCAAGATGAGATTCGGATGGGGACACAGCCAAACCTTATCAGGGTCTCACTCTGTTGCCCAGGCTGGAGTGCAATCTTGGCTCACTGCAGCCTCCATCTCCTGGGTTCAAGCAATTCTCGTGCCTCAACCTCCAGAGTAGCTGAGACTACAGGCATGTGCCACCATGCCCAGCTGGCTCACTCTTCACTTGCAAAATGATCATACAAAGGCTTCAAAGGAAGCAGGTGCTTTACAAGATGATACTCATCCTCTCCAGGATCTATCACCACCTCCTCTCCTGGCAACAAGACAAATAACAAGGATTGAATTCTAGCAAAGACCCAAAGAGAATGTTCTGATCTACTAAGAGAAGGGAGAAAATACATGGTAAAGGAACTTCAGGATCTGGCTAATACGTACCTGCAGAATTTGGTAGAGACACATGGAACTGGATACTGAGAATGTTGGATCAAGGGAGGTGGAACACAAAGTTAGATATGGAAGATGTAGATATGGAAGATTTATTGATATGAGAGCACTCGCCTGTGACATAGGATTTAAGACCTTTGTGTAACCACCCAATGGGTTCACCTTGCCCACTGCCTAGACAGAGATGATTTATCAAGGCAGGGGAATTCCAATAGAGAAAGAGTAATTCACACAGAACTGGCTGTGCAGGAGACCAGAGTTTTGTTATTACTCAAATCAGTCTCCCCAAACATGAGAGGATCAGAGTTTTTAAGGGCATCTTAGTGAGTGGGGGAAGTCAGTGAGCCAAGAGTGCTGATTGGTCAGGTCAGAGAAGATATCATAGGGAGTCGAAGCTGTCTTCTTGTGCTGAGTCAGTTCCTGGGTGGGGGCCACAAGATCAGATGAGCCAGTTTATCGATCTGGGAGGGGCCAGCTGATCCATCAAGTGCAGGGTCTGCAAAATATCTCAAGTACTGATCTTAGGAGCAGTTTAGAGAGGGTCAGAATCTTGTAGGCTCCAGCTGCATGACTCCTAAACCATAATTGCTAATCTGTTTTTTTGTTTTTGTTTTTGTTTTTTGGAGTCTTGCTCTGTCATCCAGGCTGGAGTGCAGTGGGGCAATTTCAGCTAAATGCAACCTCCACCTCCTGGGTTCAAGCGATTCTCCTGCCTCACCTCCTGTAAAAATTGGTTAGATCATGGCAGATGGCAGCAGTGTACCATAAACTTAACCAAACAACAACCCCAATTGCAGTTGCTGTATCCCACATGGTAACTTTGTAAAACAGTTTTTTGTTTTTTTTTTTTAAAGTCTCACTCTGTCCCCCAGGCTGGAGTACAGTGGCATGATCTCTGCTCACTGCAAAGTCTGCCTCCTGGGTTCATGCCATTCTCCTGCCTCAGCCACCCGAGTAGTGGGACTACAGGTGCCTGCCACTACGCCCGGCTAATTTTTTTTGTATTTTTAATAGAGATGGGGTTTCATCGTGTTAGCCAGGATGGTCACGATCTCCTGACCTCGTGATCCACCTTCCTCGGCCTCCCAAAGTGCTGGGATTACAGGTGTGAGCCACCACGGCCAGCCGTAAAACAGTTTAACATAGCCTCTGGGTGTTGGTGTATAGCCATTAATTTGGTTGGTGAATGTTATTTTCCATCCCAAATAGATCAGAAAGGAGAATCAGAAGCAGGATCATTTGCATCCACATGGGAAGGACAACAATATTTATGGGCTTGTCCCAAGATTATGTTTTTTTGTTGTTTGTTTTTGTTTGTTTGTTTTGTTTTTGAGATAGTCTCACTCTGTCGCCCAGCCTGGAGTGCAGTGGCGCAATCTCAGCTCACTGCAATCTCCACTTCCTGGGTTCAAGCGATTCTCCTGCCTCAGTGTCTTGAGTAGGTGGGATAACAGGTGCATGCCACTACACCTGGCTAATTTTTGTAATTTTAGTAGAGATAGGGTTTAGCCATGTTGGCCAGGCTGGTCTCAAACTCCTGACCTCGAGTGATCTGCCCACCTCAGCCTCCCAAAGTGCTGGGATTATAGGTGTGAGCCACCGTGTCTAGCCAGTTCTGCCTTCTTAACATTTTTTGTGTTCTGTTTTTGAGACGGAGTTTCGCTCTTGTTGCCCAGACAGGAGTGCAATGGCGCAATCTCAGCTCACTGCAACCTCTGCCTCCCAGGTTCAAGTGATTCTCCTGCTTCAGCCTCCCAAGTAGCTAGGATCACAGTGTATACCACCATGCCCAGCTAATTTTGTATTTTTAGTAGAGACAAGTTTTCACCATGTTGGTCAGGCTGGTCTCAAACTCCTGACCTCAAAAGATCTGCCTGCCTCGGCGTCCCAAAGTGCTGGGATTACAGGCGTGAGCCACGGTGCCCGACTCCAGGATTATGTTAATTCTCTGGCCCTCTGTCATAATATACTCTGAAGGCATCTTGACTATATGAACATTCTGAAGAACATCATATTAGCTCCAAAGCAAGCTTCAAAGCAAGTGGCCCAGTCCACTATACATATGACATCATGCTAGTCATACCAGAAGAGCAAGAAGTATATTGGAGGCCTTGGAAAGATACATGTATTCAGACAGTAGGAAATAAAACCCCACAAAGATTCAGGAAATTGCTACATTGGTTAAGTTTTTAGAGGTATGGTGATCTGAGACATGCTGGGATATCTATCCAAAGTCAAGGTCAGATATTGCATCTCATGCCTCCCACCACTAAGGAAAAAAAAAGAAGTACAATATCAATCTTCTTAGGACTCTGGAGCAATATTTCACAGTTAGGAATACAACCCTGGCCAAGTTACTAGCTGACACTGAAGGACGTCAACTTTGAGTGGGGCCAAAACAGAAAAGGCCTCTGCAGCCTTCTGACCTAGCAGAACCTAAGAGACTGGAATATCGGTGGTTGAAGAAGATGTTGGTTTTGGTTTGGCAAGCTCTCATAGGAGAATCATAATGTAGGCCCCTGGAGCTCTGGAGCTCTGGAGCAAATCCATGCCATCTGCAGCAGGAAAATGCCCACCATTTGAAAAGCAGCTCTTGAAATGCTCCTGGGCTCCGGTTCATCAAGTGACCAAGTGGCCAGAACTAACCAGAGCTGGACTCTGTCAGATCCTCCACGTCATTAGGAAGAGTGGGCCCAGCAAGAACATATTGTGGCGACAGAGTTAGACCCTGTCTCAAAAAACAAAACAACAGGCCGGGCGTGGTGGCTCACGCCTGTAATCCCAGCACTTTGGGAGGCCGAGACAGGTGGATCATGAGGTCAGGAGATCGAGACCATCCTGGCTAACACGGTGAAACCCCGTCTCTACTAAAAAAATACAAAAAACTAGCCGGGCGAGGTGGCGGGCGCCTGTAGTCCCAGCTACTCGGGAGGCTGAGGCAGGAGAATGGTGTGAACCCAGGAGGCGGAGCTTGCAGTGAGCCGAGATCGCGCCACTGCACTCTAGCTTGGGCGACAGAGCGAGTCTCAAAAAAAAAAACAAAACCAAAAAAACAAAACAAAACAAAAAACAACAACAACAATAACAAAAACATTTTAAGATAGAAGTGGCATCTTTGATATCAGGCATAAGCACGATCAGAGGGCAAAGCAAGCTTCAAAGCAAGTGGCCCAGACTCCCAGGTCACTCAGCAGTGTTGCACTGACATCTCTCATCACCTCCCACCTATGGCCCCGTCAGGATCCCTGTGACTCGCTGACAGGGAAGGCAAAAGCCCAAGCTTCAGACTCACAGATGGATTGGCATGGTAAATGGGGAAAAGCTAAAAACGAGAATCCTCCTGCATTGCAGTCTCACTCAGAAGCAGCTCTGGAAGATAGTGGTGAAGGGAAATCCTTCCAGGGACAAAGATTTGGACAGTATATCTGGTCATCCCCTTTGTGTGGAAAGAGAAGTAGCCCTACATGAGAATATTCACATGGGCGGAATATTCACACAGTCACATAGTCAGTGGCAAATGCCCCAGTTGGTTGGTCAGGAGCTTGAGAAGAAAGATTGAAAGATCAAGGACAAAAAGGTCTGAGAGCCAGGCCATGGTGGCGCACGCCTGTGGTCCAGCGTGGGAGGCTGAGGTGAGAGGATCGCTTGAGCCCAGGAACTCAAGGCTGCAATGAGCTGTGATTGCCCCACTGCACTCCAGTCTGGGCAACAGGGTGAGACTCTGTAACGATGGGAGTGGACTTGGAGTGTAAGGATCTTTGTACAACATGTTAATGCCCACCAGAGAGCATCCATTATAAAGGAGGCATTGAACACAAGGAGACAGAATGACTCAGCCATTGTCATCAGCCACCCCAGCTCTGAACAATGGGTACAATGAATGGAGTAACTGGTCGTAGAGATAGAGGTGATGCATTGGCCCACCTCCATGAGCTCTGTGATGATTAATTTTAGGTGTCAACTTGACTGGATTGAGGGACGCCTCCATGGCTGGTGAAGCATTGTTTCTGGGTGTGTCTGTGAGGGTGTTTCCAGGGGAGATTGACATATGAGTCAGTGGACTGAGCTTAAAAATCCCCTCTTCTCTCTCTCTCTCTCTCTCTCTGACTCTCTCTCTCTCCAGCATATCCTATTGGTTCTGTCTCTCTGGAGAACTCTGACTAATACAAACTCCTACTCACCAAGGCTGAAATAGCTACGGCTGCTGCCAGTGTTCAATCTGTCATTAATAAACGCCAGGGCTAAGCCCCCATATGGCTCTATCCCATGAGGAGAACAAGCAGCCATTCAGGGATAAGTTGATGACAGTACACCCCACCACCTTTGATTGAAATTGACCCGTATTCTGAGTATAGGTTTGCCTTTCCTGCCCATAACTGGTACCACCCTCCAAGGACTTACAGTGTGTTTGATCCATCAAAATGAAGTCCGACCGGGCACGATGGCTCACACCTGTAATCCCAGCACTTTGGGAGGCTGAGGCGGTTGGATCACTTGAGGCTAAGAATTTGAGATCAGCCTGGCCAATGTGGTGAAACCCTGTCTCTACTAAAAATACAAAAATTAACAGGGCATGGTGGTGCACACCTGTAATCCCAGCTACTTGGGAGGCTGAGGCAGGAGAATTACTTGAACCTGGGAATTGGAGGTTGCAGGGAGCTGAGATCATGCCAATGCACTCCAACCGGGGCCACACAGTGAGACTTCAACAACAATAACAAAAATAAAAATAAAAATAAAAAACCATGAAATCTGAATTACATTACTTTACCCTAAAAGATCAACATTACAGCAATTGGGATGTGGCAGTGGGCATGTGACAAAAGGATCTACTGATCTGGTTTTTTTTTTTCTTTTGAGATAGAGTCTCACTCTGTTGCCCATGCTGGAGTGCAGTGGCACAATCTCAGCTGACTGCTACCTCTGCCTCCTAGGTTCAAACAATTCTCCTGCCTCAGCCTCTCAAGTGGCTTCGATTACAGGCCTCCCAGGTTCACGCCATTCTCCTGCCTCAGCCTCCTGAGTAGCTGGGACTACAGGCACCCGCTACCACGCCCAACTAATTTTTGTATTTTTAGTAGAGACAGGGTTTCACCATGTTGGCGAGGCTGGTCTTGAACTCTTGACCTCAGGTGATCTGCCCGCCCCCAAAATGCTGGGATTACAGGCATGAGCCACTGTGCCCAGCCAAGTTTTTTTTTGTTTGTTTGTTTTGTTTTGTTTTGTTTTTGAGACAGAGTCTCTCTGTCACCCAGGCTGGAGTGCAATGGCGTGATCTTGGCTCACTGCAACCTCCGTCTCCTGGGTTTAAGTGATTCTCCTGCCTCACCCTCCCGAGTAGGTGAGATAACAGGTGCATGCCACCATGCTTGGCTAATTTTTGTATTTTTTTTTTTTTTTTTGAGACGGAGTCTCGCTTTGTTCCCCTGGCTGGAGTGCAGTGGCGCGATCTTGGCTCACTGCAAGCTCCGCCTCCTGGGTTCCTGCCATTCTCCTGCTTCAGCCTCCCAAGTAGCTGGGACTACAGGCGCCCGCCACTGCGCCCGGCTAATTTTTTTGTATTTTTAGTAGAGACGGGGTTTCACTGTGGTCTCGAACTCCTGACCTTGTGATCCGCCCGCCTCGGCCTCCCAAAGTGCTGGGATTACAGGCGTGAGCCACCGCGCCCGGCCTAATTTTTGTATTTTTAATAGAGATAGTGTTTCACCATGTTGGCCAGGCTGGTCTTGAACTCCTGACCTCAAATAATCCACCTGCCTCAGCCTCCCAAAGTGTTGGGATTACAGGTGTGAGCCACTGCGCCTGGCCTTTTTTTTTTTTTTGAGTTGGAGTTTTGCTCTTGTTGCCCAGGCTGGAGTGCAGTGGCATGATCTTGGCTCACTGCAATCTCCATCTCCCGGGTTCAAGGGATTCTCCTGCCTTAGCCTCCTGAGTAGCTGAGATTACAGGAGAACGCCACCGTGCACAGCTAATTTTTTGTATTTTTAGTAGAGATGGGGTTTCATCATGCTGGCCAGGCTGGTCTCGAACTCCTGACCTCAGGTGGTCTACCCACCTCAGCCTCCCAAAGTGCAAGGATTACAGGTGTGAGCCACTGCGCCCAGCCTTGTTTTCTTAAATTAAAGACAGAGTCTTGCTCTGTAACCCAGGCTAGACTGCAGTGGCGTGATCATAGCTCACTGCAAGCTCAACCTCTTGGGCTCAAGCAATCCTCCTGTCTCAGTCTCCTAAAGTGCTGGTATTACAGGCGTGAACCCCCATGCCTGGCCAGGAGGAATACTTTGGCATTCAGGTCATCCACTGGGATGCCTCTTGGTGCTACTGTGATCAATTCTAACAGTAAATAGAAAAGTATTGCAGCCAGCCAGGCGCGGTGGCTCATGCCTGTAATCCCAGCACTTTGGGAGGCCGAGGCGGGCGGATCACAAGGTCAAGAGTTCGAGACCCCGGTGAAACCCTGTCTCTACTAAAAATACAAAAAATTAGCCGGGCGCGGTGGCGGGCGCCTGTAGTCCCAGCTACTCAGGAGGCTGAGGCAGGAGAATGGCATGAACCCGGGAGGCGGAGCTTGCAGTGAGCCGAGATCACGCCACTGCACTCTAGCCTGGGCGACAGAGCAAGACTCCGTTTCAAAAAAAAAAAGAAAAGAAAAGTATAGTAGCCACATGGTAACCAAAGGCACTCTCAGCATTTAGGTTCTGGGTCACCCTGCTACCCAGCTGTCTAGATCACCCTGCTACCCAGCTGTCTAGACCAGCAGAAGTGCTAGCCAAAGGTGAGGAGAATCTGGAATTAGTGGTACAGGAGGGGATAATGAGAAGTTCTTAGAGCCTCAAAACCAATTGCAGCAGTAAAAAGGCTATAAACTTTTCCACTTAATCCTTCTCTCAAAGTTCCCCCAGGAAATGAAACCAATCAGAATGCTACAGATGCCTTTCCCCAACAGGGCAAACTAACTATAAAAGGAATGAAATGGGTCGGGCGCGATGACTCACACCTGTAATCCCAGCACATTGGGAGGCCGAGGCAGGTGGATCACCTGAGGTCAGGAGTTCAAGACCAGCCTGGCCAACACGGTGAAACCCCATCTCTACTAAAAATACAAAATTTGGCTGGGTGCGGTGGCTCACGCCTGTAATCCCAGCACTTTGGGAGGCCGAGGCGGGCGGATCACCTGAGGTCAGGAGTTTAAGATCAGCCTGACCAATATGGTGAAACACCATCTCTACTAAAAATACAAAAAAAAAAAATTAGCTGGGCATTGTGGCTCATGCCTGTAATCCCAGCTACTCAGGAGGCTGAGGCAGGAGAATCACTTGAACCCAGGAGGTGGAGGTTGCAGTGAGCCGAGATTGCACCGCTGCACTCCAGCCTGGGCGAAAAGAGCGAAACTCTGTCTCAAAAAAAAAAGATTTAGCTGGGCATGGTGATGCATACCTGTAATCCCAGCTACTCAGAAAGCTGAGGCAGGAGAATCGCTTGAACCCGGAAGGCAAAGGTTGCAGTGAGCGGAGATTGTGCCACTATACTCCAGCCTGGACGGCAGAGTGAAACACTGTCTCAAAAAACAAAAAACAACAACAAAAAGAAGAATGAATCACGCGGTGGCTCACGCCTGTAATTCCAGCACTTTTGGAAGCTGAGACATGTGGATCATGAGGTCAGGAGTTCAAAACCAGCCTGGCCAAGATGGTGAAACCCCGTCTCTACTAAAAATACAAAAAAAATTTAGCCGAATGTGGTGGTGGCGGGCGCCTGTAATCCCAGCTACTTGGGAGGCTGAGGTGGAGATTAGCTTGAACCCAGGAGGCAGAGGTTGCAGTGAGCCAAGATCGCCCCACTCCACTCTGTCTCAAAAATAAACAAACAAAAAAGGATAAACTGTAGAAAACACCAGTGTTTCACCCAGATTCCCTTTCTAGGATCATGAGCCTATTCCCCAGCTGCTAGGAATATCAACCACTGATGGCCCACTGCTGCCTCCCTCACTGGACATTACCATCAGCCACAGGAAATTGTCTTGACCTTTCTTTCCTGCAGCCAATGATTGGCTAATGCAGCGACACAAAGTCATGGTCCCTTTGCCTTCATCTGGGACAACTCTGAAATATTATCTTCTTTCCAGAGCTCCCTGTAAAATCTGAGGATCAGTTTAATGTTCTGTTGCAACCACATTGTGTGTCAACTACTCCCTCTGCTCAATTCTGCCTTCTTAACTTTAAAATTTTTTTTTTTTCTGCTGGGTGCAGTGGCTCACGCCTGTAATTCCAGCACTTTGGGAGGGCAAGGTGGGTGAATCATTTGAGGTCAGGAGTTCGAGACTAGCCTGACCAGCATAGTGAAACCCTGTCTCTAATAAAAATACAAAATTAGCCAGGCGTGGTGGCACATACACCTGTAATCCCAACTACTCAGGAGGCTGAGGCAGGAGAATCACTTGAACTCAGGAGGCAGAGGTTGCACTGAGCCGAGATTGCACCATTGCACTCCAGCCTGGGTGACAGAGCATGACTATCCCCCACTGCAAAAAAAAAATTAATATTTTCTTCCCTCAGAGATCCCTGTTCTGAATGTTTTTATGTATGTATGTATGTATGTATGTATGTATTTGGTAGATATGGGGGGGGTCTCACTATGTTGCCCAGGCTGGTCTTGAACTCCTGGTCTCAAGTGATCCTCCCACCTCAGCCTCTCAAAGTATTGGGATTACAGGCATGAGCTGCCACACCCAGTCTGTCTTTTGATATTCTTCAACCTGAAAGACTCAAGGAGGGTGGCTAATGGTATGAAGTGTGTGGGTTGGTAAAACTAAATGTCTTAGATTGGATCTCCCTGGAAAGACTCTGATATGGAGAGTTCCATGTAGAAGGTTTATCTGGGAGTGATCTTCAGAGATACACTTGTAAAGAAGTAAAGTGGCTGGGCGCGGTGGTTCATGCCTTCCAACCCAGCACTTTGAGAGGCCAAGCCCAGGCATGAGAATCACTTGAGCCCAGGAGTTCGAGACCAGCCTGGTCAACATAGTGAGACATACCCCCATCCAGGCCTGGCTCTTTTATTCTTCTTTTTCTGGTGAAGGAATAAAAGAATGGCTACTCCATAGGCAGAGCAGCCCCAGCTCTTTAACAAAACACAACAAACACATTTAGGGCTGAGTGTGGTGGCTCAAGCCTGTAATCTCCACACTTTGGGAGGCTGAGGTGGGAGGATCGCTTGAGGCCAGGAGTTTGAGACCAGCTGCCTGGACAGCATACTAAGACCCCCATCGCTACAAAAAAAAAAAAAAAAAATCAAAAGAAAAAAAAAGAGTATCAAAAGTCACCATATGCAGCTGGGTGCTGTGACTCACGCCTATAATCCTAGCATTTTGGGAAGCCAAGGTGGGTAGATTGCTTGAACTCAGGCGTTTGAGACCAGCCTGGGCAGCATGATGAAACCCGTCTCCACAAAAAATACAAAAAATTAGCCAGGCATGGTGGCACATGCCTGTAGTTCCAGCTACCAGGAGAGCTGAGATGGGAGGATCACTTGAGCCCAGGAGGTCGAGGCTGCAGTGAGCCAAGATCTTGGCCACTGTACTCCAGCCTAGGTGACAAAGTGAGATCCTGTCTCAAAAAAAAAACAAACAAAGTCACCATATCCTCCATCTCTCTCCCCTGTCACTTTATAAAAGAAGAAAAAATTGGTTTTATTTTCATAGTTTCTAAAGTAATATGTGCTCATTATCCTTATACCACATACTCATGTTTCCAGGTAGAAAAATTTCTATTAGACCCTTTTTTTTTTTTTTTTTTGAGACACAGTCTTGCTCTGTCACCCAAACTGGAGTGCAATGGCATGATCTCAGTTCACTGCAACCTCTGCTTCCTAGGTTCAAGCAATTCTGCCTCAGCCTCCCAAGTAGCTGGGATTACAGGCGCCCACCACCATGCCCAGCTAATTTTTTTTTTTTTTTTTTGTATTTTTAGTAGAGACGGGATTTCACCACGTTGGCCAGGCTGGTCTCCTGACCTCAGGGCGTGGTAGCAGGCGCCTGTAGTCCCAGCTAATCGGGAGGCTGAGGCAGGAGAATGGCGTGAACCTGAGAGGTGGAGGTTGCAGTGAGCCGAGATTGTGCCACTGCACAGCCGGGGCGAACAAGGGAGCCACCATCTCTCTCAAAAAAAAAAAAAAAAAAAAAGTATATGATCTCTGAATGTGACTCTTTCTTTGTATACAAACATGAAGCATTTTTTAGGAGATTTTTTTTCTTTTTTTTTTGAGATGGAGTCTCACTCTGTCACCCAGGTTGGAGTGCAGTGGTGCAATCTCAGCTCACTGCAACCTCTGCCTCACGGGTTCAAGTGATTTTCCTGCCTCAGCCTCCTGAGTAGCTGGAATTACAGGTGCCCATCACCATACCTGGCTAAGTTTTATAATTTTAGTACAAATTTAGTAATTTTTGCCATGTTGGCCAGCCTGGTCTCAAACTCCTGACCTCAGGTGATCTGCTTGATTCAGCCTCCCAAAGTACTGGGATTATAGTCATGAGCCACCTCGCCTGGCCCTAATTTTAAAATTTTTTTGTGGAGGCGGGGGTCTCCTTATGTTGTCCAAGCTGGTCTTGAACTTCTGAGCTCAAGTGATCCGCCTACCTCAGCCTCCCAAAGTTCTGGGATTACAGGCGTGAGCCACCGTGCCTGGCCTCTCTTTATCCTCTTATTTTGCTTTTTTTTCTTTTTTTTTTCTTTTTTTTTGTTTTTGTTTTTGTTTGTTTGTTTTGAGACAGAGTCTTGCTCTGTTGCCCAGGCTGGAGTGCAGTGGTGCGATCTTGGCTTACTGCAACATCTACCTTCCAGGTTCAAGCAATTCTCCTGCTCCAGCCTTCCAAGTAGCTGGGATTACAGGTGTGAGCCACCACACTTTGCTAATTTTTGTATTTTTAGTAGAGACAGGGTTTCACCATGTTGGCCAGGCTGGTCTTGAATTCATGACCTCAGGTGATCCACCCGCCTCTGCCTCCCAAAGTGCTGGGATTACAAGCGTGAGCCACCGTACCCGGCCTGTTCTTTAAGTGTTGATATAATTTAGTAATAAAGCATCTGGGCCTGGGCATTTTCTTGTGGGACGATTTTAAATCCAAATTATTTTCCTTTTACTTGGTATAGGTCTATTTGGATTTTCTTTTATTCTTTCTTTAGTTAGCTTTTCTATTTTGTCTCTTTCTAGGGTTTTCTCCATATCACTTAAATTCTCGACAATCTGAGCCATTTGATCAGGAAAAAAAAATCCAAAAAATGGTAAATTCCCTAATTTGTTGGCATACATATACATTCATAATATTTCTTTATTATCCTTTTAATTTCTATGGTCTAAAGAGATGTCTCCTTCCTCCCTTCCTTCCTTGCTTCCTTCCTCCCTCCCTCCCTCCCTTCCTTCCTTCCATACTTCCTTCCTTTCTTTTTTTTGACGGAGTCTCGCTCTGCCGCCCAGGCTATAGTGCAGTGGCACAATCTTAGCTCACCGCAGACGCCACCTCCTGGGTTCAGGTGATTCTCCTGCCTCAGCCTCCTGAGTAACTGGGACTGCAAGCATTCGCCACCATGTCTGGCTACTTTTTTTGTGTTTTTAACAGAGACAGGGTTTCCCCATGTTGACCAGGCTCATCTCAAACCCCTGACCTCAGTTGATCTGCCCGCTTTGGCCTCCCAAAGTGCTGGGATTACAGTCATGACCCACCACACTCAGACAAGATGTCCCTTCTTTCATTCTTGATTTTGGTAATTTGTATGTTCTTTCCTCTTTTCTTGGGCAATCTTGCTAAAGATATGTCTGTTTTGTTGATCTTTCCAAAGAACCAAGTTTTTGTTTAATTGCTTTTCTCTAAAGTTTTTGTTTTCTATTTCATGGATTTTTCAGTCTGGCATTTATTATGTTCTTTCTTCTATTTACTTTATGTTTGATTTACTCTTATTTTTCTAGCTTCTTGAAGTGAAAGTTTAGATTTTTTATTTTATTTTATTTTATTTATTTATTTATTTATTGAGATAGAGTCTTACTCTGTCGTATTTATTTATTTATTTATTTATTGAGATAGAGTCTTGCTCTGTCGCCCAGGCTGGAATGCAGCGGTGCAATGTTGGCCAGCTGTAACCTCTGCCTCCCAGGTTCAAGCAATTCTCCTGTCTCAGCCTCCCGAGTAGCTGGGATTACAGGTGTGTGCTACTGCACCCAGCTAGTTTTTGTATTTTTAGTAAAGACAGGGTTTCGTCATGTTGGCCTGGCTGGTCTCAAACCCCTGACCTCAGGTAATCCACCCGCCTCAGCCTCACAAAGTGCTGGGATTACAGGCGTGAGCCACCGTGCCCAACCTAGATTATTGATGGTAGACCTTTCTTTCTTTCTTTCTTTCTTTCTACTAAAGGCATTTAAGCTACAAATCTTCTAAGCATTGCTTTAGCTTTATCCCTGAAGGGGTGGCCTGCCCCTCCACACCTGTGGGTGTTTCTCGTTAGGTGGAACGAGAGACTTGAGAAAAGAAATAAGATAGGCCGGGCGCGGTGGCTCAAGCCTGTAATCCCAGCACTTTGGGAGGCCAAGACGGGCGGATCACGAGGTCAGGAGATCGAGACCATCCTGGCTAACACGGTGAAACCCCGTCTCTACTAAAAATACAAAAAAAAACTTAGCCGGGCGTGGCGGCGGGCGCCTGTAGTCCCAGCTACTCGGGAGGCTGAGGCAGGAGAATGGCGTGAACCCGGGAGGCGGAGCTTGCAGTGAGCTGAGATCCGGCCACTGCACTCCAGCCTGGGTGACAGAGCGAGACTCCGTCTCAAAAAAAAAAAAAAAAAAAAAAAAAAAAAAAAGAAATAAGACACAGAGACAAAGTATAGAGAAAGAAAAGCAGGGGCCCAGGGGACCGGCGCTCAGCTTACAGAGGACCCACGCTGGCACCGGCCTCTGAGTTCCCTTAGTATTTATAGATAATTATCTTTACCATCTTAAAGATAAGGGAGTGGCTGGACAATAGGATCGTTTTTAGGGAGGAAATTAGCAGTAAGACATAAGAACAAGGATCTCTGTGACATGAATAAGTTTAAAGGAAAATCCTGTGCCTTGAGATAAACCTTTAGCAACATTGTTTCATCCTATCACATGGGGATAAACCTTGGACAATACCTAGCTTTTCTAGGAACAAAGACACACCCTGCACGCCCAAAATCATTAAACCTTGAGTCACCACAGCACATGTCTCTTGCAAGGACAAGGTTGGGGGTAGGGTCACAGATTAACAGCATCTCAAATACAGAACAAAATGGAGTCTCTTATGTCTACTTCTTTCTATATAGACACAGCAACAGGCTGATCTCTTTCTTTTCCCCACAATCCCTTACAACTTTTTTTTTTTTTTTTTTTTTGAGGCAGAGTCTCAGTCTGTCACCCAGGCTGGAAGCTGGAGTGCAGTGGTGCCATCTTGGCTCACTACAACCTCCGCCTCCTGGGTTTAAGTAATTCTCATACCTCAGGCTCCCAAGTAGCTGGGACTATAGGCACGCACCATCATGCCCAGTTAATTTTTTGTATTTTGTTACGTATTTATTTAGAGATGGAGTCTCCCTCTGTGTGGGGAAAAGAAAGGTCAGACTATTACCATGTCTATATAGAAAGAAGAAGACATAAGAGACTCCATTTTGTTCTGTATTTGAGATGCTGTTAATCTGTGACCCTACCCCCAACCCTGTCCTTGCAAGAGACATGTGCTGTAGTGACTCAGGTTTAAAGGATTTTGGGCTGTGCAGGATGTGCTTTGTTAAACAAGTGACTGAAGGCACTATGCTGGTTAAAAGTCGTCACCATTCTCTTAATCTCAAGTACCCAGGGACACGTACACTGCCAAAGGTCGCAGGGACCTCTGCCTAGGAAAGCTAGGTATCGTCCAAGGTTTCTCCCCATGTGATAGTCTGAAATATGGCCTTGTGGGAAGGGAAAGACCTGATCGTCCCGCAGCCTGACACCCGTGAAGGGTCTGTGCTGAGGAGTATTAATATAAGAGGAAACAAGGCCTCTCGGCAGTTGAGATAGAGAAAAGCATCTGTCTCCTGCCCGTCCCTGGGCAATGGAACATCTCGGTGTAAAACCCGATTGTATGTTCTGTTTACTGAGAAAGGAGAAAACCGCCTTAGGGCGAAAGGCAGGACTTGCTAGCACAATGCTGCTCTTTATGCACTAAAAAGGTTTATGGAGATGTTTGCATATGCATATCAAGGTACAGCATTTCCTTAAACTTATGTCACAGAGGTGTTTATTCATATGTCTTACTGCTGACTTTCTCCCTACGATGATCCTATTATCCTGCTACTTCCCTTTTTCTAAGATGGTAAAGATAATGATCAATGGCCGGGTGCGGTGGCTCACGCCTGTAGTCCCAGCACTTTGGGAGGCCGAGATGGGCGGATCACGAGGTCAGCAGCTCGAGACCATCCTGACTAACACGGTGAAACCTTGTCTCTACTAAAAAAAATACAAAAAACTAGCGGGGCGAGGTGGCGGGCGCCTGTGGTCCCAGCTACTCGGGAGGCTGAGGCGGGAGAATGGCGTGAACCCAGGAGGCGGAGCTTGCAGTGAGCTGAGATCCGGCCACTGCACTCCAGCCTGGGCGACCAAGCGAGACTCCGTCTCAAAAAAAAAAAAAAAAGATAATGATCAATAAATACTGAGGGAACTCAGAGACCGGTTCCGGCGTGGGTCCACTGTATGCTGAGCACCAGTCCCCTGGGCCCACTTTTTCTTTCTCTATACTTTGTCTCTGTGTCTCATTTCTTTTCTCAAGTCTCTTGTTCCACCTAACGAGAAATGCCCACAGGTGTGGAGAGGCAGGCCACCCCTTCACCTCTGTCACCCAGGCTGGAGGGCAGTGGCGTGATCTTAGCTCATTGCAAGCTCAACCTCCCAGGTTCACGCCATTCTCCTGCCTCAGCCTCCCAAGCAGCTGGGACAACAGGGGCCTGCTACCACGCCCGGCTAATTTTTTTTTAATTTTTAGTAGTGACAGGGTTTCACAGTGTTAGCCAGGATGGTCTCGATCTCCTGACCTTGTGATCTGCCCACTTCAGCCTCCAAAAGTGCTGGGATTACAGGCGTGAGCCACCATGCCCGGCCTTTTTATTTATTTTGACATCAAGTCTCACTCTGTCACCCAGGTTGGAGTGCAGTGGTGTGATCTTGGCTTACTGCAACCTCCACCTCCCAGCTTCAAGTGATTCTCCTGCCTCAGCCTCCCGAGTAGCTGGCATTACAGGTGCCCGCCACCCCACCCAGCTAATTTTTTGTATTTTTAGTAGAGACAGGTTTTTGCCATGTTGGCCAGGCTGGTCTCAGACTCCTGACTTCAAGTGATCCACCCACCTCGGCCTCCCAAAGTGCTGGGATTACTGGTGTTAGCCACCACACCCAGCTAATTTTTTTTTTGTATTTTTATTACAGTCAGGGTTTTGCCATGTTGGCCAGGCTGGAACAACTGGCTAATTTTTTTTAAATTTTATGTAGGGATGGTGCCTTGCCATGTTGTCTAGGCTAGTCTCAAATTCCTGGGCTCAAGTGATCCACCTGCCTTGGCTTCCCAAAGTGCTGAGATTACAGGCATGAGCCACCACACATGGCCCTAATTTTCTTTCAGCTCTTAAAATATCTCATTCCATTGCCTCCTGGTCTCTATTGTTTCTGATGAGAAGTCTGCCGTTAATTGTGTACTTCTTCCCCCGTATTTGATGAGTCTTTTTTTCTTGTTGCTTTAAATATATTTTTGTCTTTTTTATTGTAATCACTTATTTTTAAATTCATTCTTCCATGCTCGGACTTTTTTTATATGCATCTGTGTACTTAACACAGTAGTATTACTCTATATATAGAGCACATTTGCTTTCATTTTTTGTTTTACTTACATGTAAAAATATGGAATACTTCACAAATTTGCATACCATTCTTGTACAAGAGCCTGACTAATCTTCTCTGAGTTGTTCAAATTTTAGTAGCCAATTGTCTTTAAACAAGTTGACCATGATGTGTCTAGGTATTTGAGGTTTATTGCGATTCTTAGATCTGTAATGTTTTTCAGCAAATTTGAAAAATGTTTGGCTATTATTATTATTTTTGTTTTGTTTTTTGAGATGGAGTCTCACTCTGTCACCAGGCCGGAGTTCAGTGGCGAGATCTCACTTCACTGCAATCTCTGCCTCCTGGGTTCAAGCGATTCTCCTGCCTCAGCCTCCTGAGTAGCTGGGACTACAGGCCCCCACCACTACACCTGGCTAATTTTTGTATTATCAGTAAAGATGCGGTTTCACCATGTTGGCCAGGATGGTCTCAGTCTCTTGACCTCGTGATGTGCCTGCCTTGGCCTTCTAAAGTACTGGGATTACAGGTGTGAGCCACTGCACCTGGCCTTTGGCTATTATTTTTTCAGCTACTTTTTTCTGACCCTTTGTCTCCTCTCTTCTGGACATGTATTACATGTATATTGACATGCTTGATGTACCACTGGCCTCTGAGGCTTTTTTTTTTTCGTTTTTGTTTTTTTGTTTTTTGTTTTTTTTTGTTTCTTTTTTTGAGACAGTCTTGCTTTGTCACCTAGGCTGGAGTGCAGTGACATGAACATGGTCACTGCAGCCTTGACCGCCCAGGCTCAAGCGATTCTTCTGCCTCAGCCTCCCAAGTAGTTGGGACTACAGGGGCACAGCACCATATCCAGCTTACTTTTGTAAGTTTTGTAGAGATAGGGCTTCATCATGTTGCCCAGGCTGGTCTTGAACTCCTGGGCTCAAGCAATCTATCTGCCTCAGCCTCCCAAAATGCTGGGATTACAGGTGTGAGCCACTCTACCCAGCTCTTCACTTTCCTTCAATCATTTTTGTCTCTATCATTCAGACTAGATTATTATTACTCATCTATCTTCAAGTTTATTAATTTTTTCCTCTGCCATCTTAAATCTGCTGTCAGGTTCATTTTGCAAAATTTTCATTTCAGTTATTATACTTTATAATTCTAGAATTTCTGTTTGATTCTTTTTTATAGCTTCTATTTCTCTATTGAGATTCCATATTTATTGAGTCATTGTTTAACATTTTTATTTAATTCCTTGAACATATTTATAATATGTGCTTTAAAATCTTTGTCTGCCAAATTCAATTTCTAGGCCTACTCAGAATCAGTTTTTATTTTCATTTATTTGTGGGGAAAAGAAAGAGACCAGACTGTTACTGTGTCTATATAGAAAGAAGTAGATATAAGAGACTCCATTTTGCTCTGTATTTGAGATACTGTTAATCTGTGACCCTACCCCCAACCCTACCCCCAACCCGCTGGCGTGGGTCCTCTGTATGCTGAGCCCCGGTCCCCTGGGCCCACTTTTTCTTTCTCTATACTTTGTCTCTGTTTCATTTCTTTTCTCAAGTCTCTCGTTCCACCTAACGAGAAATGCCCACAGGTTTGGAGGGGCAGGCCACCCCTTCATTTATTTATTTATTTATTTATTTATTTTGAGATAGGGTCTTGCTCTGTTGCCCAGGCTGGAGTGCAGTGGTGCCATCTTGGCTCACTGCAAGCCCTGCCTCACGGGTTCACGCCATTCTCCTGCCATAGCCTCCCAAGTAGCTGAGACTACAGGCACCTGCCACAATGCCTGGCTAATTTTTTTGTATTTTTAGTAGAGACGGGGTTTCACCGTGTTAGCCAGGATGGTCTCAATCTCCTGACCTCGAGATCCGCCTGCCTCGGCTTCCCAAAATGCTGGGCTTACAAGCGTGAGCCACTGCGCCTGGCCTCAGTTTTTGTTTTTTATTTTTTATTTTTTTGGAGAAGGAGTGTTGCTCTGTCACCCAGGCTGGAGTGCAGTGGAATGATCTCAGCTCACTGCAACCTCTGTCTCCTGGGTTCAAGCAATTCTCCTGCCTCAGCCTCCCAGTAGCTGGGATTATAGGCGCCCATCACCACACCTGGCTAATTTTTGTATTTTTAGTAGTGATGGGGTTTCAACATGTTGACCAGGCTGGCCTCAAAAATATGACCTCAGATGATCCACCCACCTCAGCCTCTCAAAGTGCTGGGATTACAGGCGTGAGCCACTGTGCCCGGCTAGTTTTTATTGACTTTTAAAATCAGGATATGAGATACTGTTTTTTATGTTTCTTTGCATGTGTTATAATTTTTTGTTGAAAACTGGTCATTTTATCCTCCTCTTCCTCCCCTAAAAAACTGATCATTTTAGATAATAGACTGTCATAACTCTGAATTCTGTTGTATTTTTCTGAATGATGGTGATGCTGGTGATGCTGGTGTGTGTGTGTGTGGAGTTAAACTGTAGAGTGTGCAGTGTGCAGCTGCTAATGTGTCTGCTCAGTTTTTTATTCTTGTTTTTTTGTTTTGTTTTGTTTTTTGAGATGGAGTTTTGCTCTTGTTGCCCATGTTGGAGTGCAATGGTGTGAGCTTGGCTCACCGCAACCTCTGCCTCCCGGGTTCAAGTGATTCTCCTGCCTCAGCCTCCTGAGTAGTGAGTAGCTGGGATTACAGGCATGTGCTACCGTGCCCGGCTAATTCTGTATTTTTAGTAGAGACAGGGTTTCTCCATGTTGGTCAGGCTGGTCTTCAACTCCTGACCTCAGGTGATCCACCTGCCTCGGCCTCCAAAATGCTGGGATTACAGGCATGAGCCACCATGCCTGGCCATTTATCCTCGTTTTTAAAATTTTCTCACAGGGGTCAGGCATGGTGGCTCACACCTTTAATCCCAGCCCTTTTGCTGCACTGACACTATCACTGCAGCCTCTACACTACCAGGCTCAAGTGACCCTCCCACCTCATCTCTCTGAGTAGCTGGGACTACAGGCAAGTGGCTTGAGCTCAGGAGTTTGAGAGCAGCCTGGGCAACATACCAAGACCCCATCTCTACTAAAACTACAAAAACTTAGCAGGTTGTGATGGCATGTACCTGTGGTCCCAGCTACTCATGAGCTGAAGTAGGAAGACTGCTTGCGGCCGGGAGGCAGAGGTTGCAGTGAACCAAGATCATGCCACTATACTTCAGCCTGGGTAACAGAGTGAGACCCTATCTCAAATAATAACTATAATAAATTTTTCCAGCCAGGTGCAGTGGCTCATGCCTGTAATCCCAGCACTTTGGGAGGCTGAGGTGGATGGATCACTTGAGGTCAGGAGTTTGAGGCCAACCTGGCTAACATGGCGATACCCTATCACCACTAAAAATACAAAATTTAGCTGGGCATGGTGGCACCCAGCTATACTCTCAGCTACTCAGGAAGCTGAAGTAGGAGAATCACTTGAACCTGGGAAGCAGAGGTTGCAGTGAGCTGAGATCGAGCCATTGCACTCCAGCCTGGGCGACAGAGTTAGACTCTATGTCAAAAAAAAAAAAAAAAGTTCCCTCAGGTATTAGAACAGGAATTAAAAGAAATTAAAGCCTGTAGGCTGGGCATGGTGGCTCACACCTGTGATCTCAGCACTTTGGGAGGCTGAGGCAGGTGGATCCCAAGGTCAGGAGTTCGAGACCAGCCTGGCTAACACAGTGAAACCTCGTCTCTACTAAAAATACAAAAAAATTAGCCAGGCATGGTGGCGGACACCTGTAGTCCCTGCTACTTGGGAGGCTAAGGCAGGAGAATGGCATGAACCTGGGAGGCAGAGCTTGCAGTGAGCCGAAGTTGCGCCACTGCACTCCAGTCTGGGCAACAGAGCAAGACTCCGTCTCAAAAAAAAAAAAAAAAGAAATTAAACACTGTGTAAGCAAAAACTCAGTTGTATGTAAGAAAACCCAATTCCCCTTGAGGAAGGCAAAGGGCTGGAGTCCTTTAAAATTAACTGCCTGTTTTTCTGTGGCTAGTGAGCCTTATCTTTCCCTTTCCCAGGCATTGTGAAGACTCTGTTTCTCTAGCTGTGCAGCTGCAAGGTCACTAGACAGATAATCTCAAGTCGTAAAACATGTTGTTCCTTGAAAAGTAAGAAATGATGTAATGCATGTCTTAATTGAATAACTGTCTTTGTTTCTCACTTCTGTAATATGCTTCCCCTTGCACAGATCTCCCCCCAGTCCACAAAATGCTTAAAAGGTAGCTTGACTCTTTGTTCGGGGCTCAGTCCTTTGGATGTTAATCCGATTTGGTCAGTGCACCTAAATAATTAAACAATTCCTCCTCAACCCCTCAGTCTCTCTGATTCCTTAATTATCCTGCAGCAATATCACCCCTATGATTACATAGCACAGTGTTCAGCCAATGATTAGATTAAGCATTGTCTTCAAATACCTCAAGCCCATATAGCATCCACTTCTGCCAATATATCTGTTTGAAGATTGAGAAGTGCATTAAAATGTGCAGCCAGTGTTCAAGTCTTCCTTGTCTTTTATTTTTTCAGGGAGCTTTCTGAGGTATCCTCCATGCATATGATAGTTTCTCAGTGAGCCAGGGATGTAGGAGAGCTTATCTCAGCCCTTTTGTAGTTCCCTATTTTCCACCTAAATTTCTGACTTTTCCACCACTGAACTCAACTAGGTGTGCCACTTTGAGCTAGCACAGCTAGAGGGTTTTTTGCCTGTTTATTTCCTACCAACTTCATATCATTCAGCTGAGAACGTTGCAGGCTTTTGTCCGCCTCCACCTAACTCTTACAATTTCAGTCTACCCACTGTGACAGCAAACATGCTGGTTTTCACGGCCAGTTCCACACTGGTAAAACTACAATTCCCAGCCACCATGGAAGTTGGATGGGAGCAGCCTCAGACAAGAAGGCTGCAAACTCACATTGCTTTTGCTTGAAGCTGTAGCAGTTTTTCAAGAATAAAAGCTCCTCAATTTGTTTTCTGCCTTGCTCAGTTTCCAAAGACTTGAAATAGTTGTTTGGAGCAATTTTATTTTTTATTTATTTATTTTTTTTTTTGAGACAGAGTCTCGCTGTGTGGCCCAGGCTGGAGTGCAGTGGCCTGATCTCGGCTCACTGCAAGCTCCACCTCCCGGGTTCACGCCATTCTCCCGCCTCAGCCTCCGAGTAGCTGGGACCACAGGCGCCCGCCACCACGCCCGGCTAGTTTTTTGTATTTTTAGTAGAGACGGGGTTTCACCATGTTAGCCAGGATGGTCTCGATCTCCTGACCTCGTGATCCACCCGCCTCGGCCTCCCAAAGTGCTGGGATTACAGGCTTGAGCCACCACACCCAGTCAATTTTATTTAATTTCATAGTTGTTTTTTGTGAAGATTCACAGACCCCTTTACACTGCTATAGCCAGAAGTTCCTTGGTGTAGTTTTATTTATTTATTTATTTATTTATTTATTTATTTTAATGTATTTTATTTATTTTTAGTTTTAGTTTTATTTTTTTGAGATAGAGCCTCGCTGTGTTGCCCAGGCTGGAGTGCAATGGTGTGACCTCGGCTCACTGCAACATCTTCCTTCTGGGTTCACGTGATTCTCCTGCTTCAGCTTCCCAAGTAGCTGGGATTACAGGCACCTGCCACCATGCCCAGGTAATTCTGTATTTTTTTTTTTTTTTTTTTTTTGAGACGGAGTCTCGCTCTGTCGCCCGGGCTGGAGTGCAGTGGCTGGATCTCAGCTCACTGCAAGCTCCGCCTCCCGGGTTTACGCCATTCTCCTGCCTCAGCCTCCCAAGTAACTGGGACTACAGGCGCCCGCCATCTCGCCCGGCTAGTTTTTTGTATTTTTTAGTAGAGACGGGGTTTCACCATGTTCGCCAGGATGGTCTCGATCTTCTGACCTCGTGATCCACCCGTCTCGGCCTCCCAAAGTGCTGGGATTACAGGCTTGAACCACCGCGCCCGGCCGGTAATTCTGTATTTTTAGTAGAGATGGGGTTTCACCATGTTGGCCAGGCTGGTCTCAAACTCCTGACCTCAGGTGATCTGCTGCCTCGGCCTCCCAAAGTGCTGCGATTACAGGCATGAGACACTGCACACGGTCCTTGGTGTAGTTTTAAATTGACATAAGTGTTACTGTGCCAAAAATATGGTTTTGTTTTTTCACTCACTACTATTTTTAAGATCTCTCCATGTTGTCTTTTGAATATTTTGTATATCTGCTGAGTAGTATTCTATACTATGCAACTCCCATATTTAACCTTTCTTTTTCTTTCTTTTTTTTTTTTTTTGAGATGGAGTCTCACTCTGTTGCCCAGGCTGGAGTGCAATGGCGTGATCTCAGCTCACTGCAACCTCCATTTCCCAGGTTCTAGCGATTCTCCTGCCTCAGCCTCCCGAGTAGCTGGAACTACAGGCGCCTGCCACCAAGCCCGGCTCATTTTTGTATTTTTAGTAGGGACAGGGTTTCACCATGTTGGCCAGGCTGGTCTCAAACTCTGGACCTCAGGTGATCTGCTCTCCTTAGCCTCCCAAAGTGCTGAGATTATAGGCGTGAGCCACTGCACCGGGCCTATATTTAACCTTTCTACTTTGTTAATGAGTCACCTGAAACTGAGTTCTAACATTGAGCTTCCACAAATAATGCTGTGATAAATATTCTTGCGTACTCAGCTACTCATCAGTGAAGGCTTAATCATGTTTTTTACCTATGTTCTTGCTTTTAGTTTACTGCCTTATTGATTTGAGGAGTGGGTTGTATGGTCTAGATATTAACCAGTTGCTTGTTTTAAATTTTGCAAATTCCCCCCTAGGTCTATTCACTATCTATTACCTTTGATTATAGTTTCCTTTATTGAGCAGGATTATTTAATTTTTTAAATATGTATATTTAAGAAATTTTAAATATATATATTTAATATTCACATGCAAGAATCTAGACACAAGTTTCTCTGTAACATATATGAAGGAGTTGAGGATTAAACTCTGATTTTTTTTATCTTGCCCAAATTCCTATCTAAGGGATCTGGGGAGTCATGCCCTACAAATCATAAATTCTCATCAGATGGGTTTTATTTAACCCTATATATCATGATTTGCTTTCCAACCTGACTCTGGTATAACATTACGAGACAAAGAAGAAAATCAAAATATTTTACCCCAAAACATGTTTCTTTGTCATATTTTTAAATGGCATTTTAATGCCCCTGCAAAGCTGTTCTTTGTGGGGAAAATCTACATCCATAAAGAATCTTTATTAACATAGCTAGGGCTGGGCACAGTGGCTGACGCCTGTAATCCCAGCACTTTGGGAGGCCGAGGAGGGAAAATCACTTGAACCGAAGAGTTGGAGGCTGCAGTGAGTGGAGATCACGCCATTGCACTCCAGCCTGGGAGACGGAGCGAGGCTCCATCTCAAAAACGAAACAAAACAAACAAACAAACAAATATATATATACACACACATCTTTTTCTTCCAGACCCTCCCAATCCTAAAGAGACTAACTAAGATCTGAATAGGAAACATTTGTCACCTATTGTCTCCAAGGGCAGCCATTATGCGACTTCAAAAGAACGTTGGTCTCCACAATCTTTACCTTAACCTGAACATTCCCTTTCTATCTATCCCAGGTCTTTAGACAGACTTAACCGATTGCCAACCAGAAAACATTTAAATTTACCTATAGCCTCGAAGCCCCCCACTTTGAGTTGTTCCGCCTTTCTGGACCAAACCAATGTATTTCTTAAATGTATTTGATTGATGTGTCATTCCTCTCTAAAGCGTATAAAACCAAGCTGCACTCCAACCACTTTGCGCACATGTTCTCAAGACTTCCTGAGGGCTGTGTCACAGGCTATGGTCAATCATCTTTGAGTCAGAATAAATTTCTTCAAATATTGTACAGAGTTCCACTCTTTTCGTTGACAGATTAGAATTGCTGGGTCATAGAGCATGTGCATATTTAATTTCACAAAGTTCTGCCAGATTTCTTTTTTTTTTTTTTTTTGAGACGGAGTCTCGCTCTGTCGCCCAGGCTGGAGTGCAGTGGCCGGATCTCAGCTCACTGCAAGCTCTGCCTCCCCGGTTCACGCCATTCTCCTGCCTCAGCCTCCCGAGTAGCTGGGACTGCAGGCGCCCGCCACCTCGCCTGGCTAGTTTTTTGTATTTTTTTAGTAGAGACGGGGTTTCACCATGTTAGCCAGGATGGTCTCGATCTCCTGACCTCGTGATCCGCCCGTCTCGGCCTCCCAAAGTGCTGGGATTACAGGCTTGAGCCACCGCACCAGGCCCAGATTTCTTCACTGCAAAAATGGAAATGGCTGCATGCCTCACACTCCAGGAGTACAGCAGGGATTTGTTTCCTCACATCTTGCATCTTGCTAATATTTGGTATTACCAGACTAATTTTTGCCTACCTGATGGGTGTAAAGTGGTATCTTATTAATATTTTAATGTGCATTTTTCTGATTACATTCAAGGTATTGTTAGTATTCAGATTTCCCCTTCTGTGATTGCCTACCATGTTTGTTTTTTTCCTTTTTTTTCCTTCCCAGGAATGGCATCTGGGTTCAGCAAACTCAGAAGAATGAAAGTTAGAAGCTACTCATCAGTGAGTGCTTAATCATGTTTTTTACCTATTTTCTTGCTTTTAGTTTACTGCCTTATTGATTTGAGGAATGGGTTTTGTGGTCTAGATATTAACCAATTGCTTGCTTTAAATTTTGCAAATTCCCCCCAGGTCTATTCCTATCTAGTACCTTTGATGATAGTTTCCTTTATTGAGCAGGATTATTTAATTATATATATATATGTATAGTTTCATTACCCAGGCTGGAGTGCAATGGCACATTCTTGGCTCACTGCAACCTGTACCTCCCTGGTTCAAGTGATCCTCCTGCCTCCACCTCCCAAGTAGCTGGGACCACAGACACGTGCCACCATGCCCAGCTAATTTTTTGTATTTTTGGTAGAGATGGGGCTTCACCATGTTGCCCAGGCTGGTCTCAAACTCCTGAGCTTAAGCAATCGCCCACTTCAGCCTCCCAAAGTGCTGGGATTACAGGTGTGAGCCACCACACTCAGCCCTTAATTTTTTTTTTTTTTTTTTTGAGACAGAGTTCCACTCTTGTTGCCCAGGCTGGAGTGCAATGGCATGATCGCGGCTCCCCACAACCTCCACCTCCCAGGTTCAAGCGATTCTCTTGCCTCAGGCTCCCAAGTAGCTGAGATTACAGGCATGCACCATCATGCCTGGCTAATTTTGTATTTTTAGTAGAGACGGGGTTTCTGCCTGTTGGTCAGGCTGGTCTCGAACTCCCGACCTCAGGTCATCTACCCGCCTAGGCCTCCTAAAGGGCTGGAATTACAAGTGTGAGCCACTGCGCTCGGCCCCTTAATTTTGATATAAAAAAATTAACCCGTTGTCTGCCTTATGGTTTGTATTTTGAGGTCTTATTTAAGAAGCCCTCTTTTGCTTCAAAGTCAGAAAGATAACACAGGTTCTTCTATTACCATTATAGATTTGAGACAGGAAAATGGGATCTGGAGGCAGGGAACATAAGGCCAATTCACACTTCAGCTATGACAGGAAATAATCTCTCCATAGGGCCTAGGCCAAGTAAATGACTTTGTAACTTTACTTCATCCTCTCCATTTACATAGGGCGTACACCACATAACCAATGGAATCCTCTAGGGGGGTACTTAAACTCCCAAAATTTCTGTAACAGGGCCTTTGAGCCCCTCGGCTCGCCCGCTCCCACACTGTGGAGTGTACTTTCATTTTCAATGAACCCCTTCATTCCTTTCTTGCTTTTTTTGTGCGTTTAGTCCAATTCTTCCTTCAAAACGCTAAGAACCTGGATGCCCTCCACCATTAACAGTTTCACCTCTAACCTTTATATTTCCAATCCATCTGAACTGGCATGCATTAGAGTAGTTTTCTTTTCTTCCAGTTTTTCCAAAATCATCTCTTAAAACAATTCATCCAGGCTGGGCATGGTGGCTCCGCCTGTAATCCCAGCACTTTGGGAGGCTGAGGTGGGTGGATCGCAAGGTCAGGAGTTAGAGACGAAACTGGCCAATGTGGTGAAACCTCGTCTCTACTGAAAATACAAAAAAAAAAAAAAAATTAGCCAGCCATGGTGGTGCACACCTGCAATCCCAGCTACTCGAGAGGATGAGGCAGGAGAATTGCTTGAATTCAGGTGGCAGAGGTTGCAGTGAGCCAAGATCACACCCCTGCACTCCAGCCTGGGCGACAGAGCAAGACTCTGTCTCGAAAAGAAAAAAAAAAAAATCCATTCTTCCTCCACTGGTCTGTTGTATCAACCCTGTCAAATGTCAAGACTGCTATTTCTTTACATTAACTCACTTTTTTTGCATTACTTTTGTAAATTTAAAAATTTTAATTTATTGCTAATATATGGAGTTTTTTTGGGGTTTTTTTGTGTTTTTTTTTTTAGATGGAGTCTCGCTCTCTGGCCCAGGCTGTAGTACAATGGCACAATCTCCGCTCACTGCAACCTCTGCCTCCCAGGTTCAACAATTCCCGTCTCAGCCTCCCAAGGAGCTGGGACTACAGGCGTGCACCACTGTGCCTGGCTAATTTTTTGTATTTTTAGCAGAGACAGGGTTTCGCCATGTTGGCCAAGCTGGTCTCAAACTCCTGACCTCAGATGATCCACCCGCCTTGGCCTCCCAAAGTGCTGGTATTACAGGTATAAGTCACTGTGCCTGGCTATATGAATACTTCAAGAGTGAAATAATTAAACATTTTTCTTTTCTGTTTTTTCTTTTTTCTTTTTTTGAGACAGGATCTTGCTCTGTCATCCAGGCTTCAGTACAGTGGTATAATAATAGCTCACTGCAGCCTCAGTTTCCTGGGATCAAGTGATCCTCTTGCTTCAGCCTCCTCAGTAGCTGGAACTATAGGCATATGCCACCACACCCAGCTGATTTTGTTTGTTTGTTTGTTTAGACAGGGCTCTAAAAGGGCTGGGATTATAAGCATGAGCCACTGTGCCAGGACAAAGTCAAATCATTCTACAACACATGAAAAATAGCTTCCTGACTTCAGTTTCAATATGGTCCACCCTTTTCCAATCGCCAGAGGCAACCATTACCAACCTTTTTTTTTTTTTTTTTTTGAGACAGAATCTCCTTTGGTGGCCTGGGCTGAATGAAGTGCAGTGGTGTGCTCTCGGCTCACTGCAACCTCCATTTCCTGGGTTCAATTGATTCTCGTGTCTCAGCCTCCTGAATAACTGGGACTTCAGGTGTGCACCACCACACCAGCTAATTTTTGTATTTTTAGTAGAGACGGGGTTTCTTCATGTTGGCCAGACTGGTCTTGAACTCCTGGCCTCACATGATCCATCTATCTTGGCCTCCTAAAGTGCTGGGATTACAGGTATGAGCCACCAGGCCCGGCCAACCATTACCAACTTTTAAAATGTTTTCTTTAATATTTAGCATTATATATCTAAATATGCTTACAGGGTACTTATTTTTTGTTTTAGAAACTAACTATTGGCCGGGAGCAGTGGCTCACGCCTGTAATCCCAGCACTTTGGGAGGCTGAGGCGAGCGGATCACGAGGTCAGGAGATTGAGACCATCCTGGATAACACGGAAACCCCGTCTCTAGTAAAAGTACAAAAAATTAGCCGGGCATGGTGGCGGGCACCTGTAGTCCCAGCTACTCGGGAGGCTGAGGCAGGAGAATGGCGTGAACCCGGGAGGTGGAGCTTGCAGTGAGGCGAGATCGTGCCACTGCACTCCAGCCTGGGCGACAGAGCATGAGACTCCGTCTCAAAAAAAGAAAAAAAAGAAACTAATTATTGTGTTTAGAGTATGGAAGGTAAGGATTTAGTACACATTGTACTGCCCACAGCAAATATATGCATTTGTTCCTCCATCTTCCCAATGTAGACACGTATTTTTGAATTTTTTTTTTTTTTTTTGAGAGGGAGTCTCGCTCTGTCGCCCAGGCTGGAGTGCAGTGGCACGATCTCGGCTCACTGCAAGCGCCGCCTCCCGGGTTTATGCCATTCTCCTGCCTCAGCCTCCCAAGTAGCTGGGACTACAGGTGCCCGCCACCTCGCCCGGCTAGTTTTTTTTCATATTTTTTAGTAGAGTCGGGGTTTCATCGTGTTAGCCAGGATGGTCTCGATCCCCTGATCTCGTGATCTGCCCATCTCGGCCTCCCAAAGTGCTGGGATTACAGGCTTGAGCCACCGTGCCTGGCCTAATTGTTGTATTTTTTTAGTAGAGATGGGGTTTCACCATGTTGGCCAGGCTGGTTTCAAACTCCTGACCTCAGGTGATCCGCCTGCCTTGGCCTCCCAAAGTGTTGGAAATACAAGCGTGAGCCACCATGCCCAGCCAACTACAGTGTCATTAACTATAGTCACCATGTTGTACAATAGATCTCTTGAACTTATTCCTCCTGTCCAACTGAAATTTGGTATCCATTGACCAATGTCTCCCCAACATTCACCACCCCCTAGTCTCTGGCAGCCACCATTCTACTCTATACTTGCATGAGGTTTTTTTTTAAATTCCACATATAAGTGAGATCATGTGGTATTTGTCTTTCTGTGCCTGGCTTACTTCACTTAACATAATGTGCTCTAGGTTCATCGATGTTGTAAATGACAGAATCTCATTCTTTGTTTTTCATTTTTCCCGTAAAGAATGTCTTTATTTTAGAGATGAAGTCTGGCTATGTTGCCCAGGCTGACGTTGAACTCCCTGGCTCAAGCAATCTTCCTGCCTCAGCCTCCTGAGTAGCTGGGACAACATGAGCATGCCACCGAGCCAGGCTTCATTCCTTTGTAAGGCTGAATAGTACTCCATTGTGTATATATGCCACATTTTCTTTATCTGTTCATCCACTGAAGGAGACTTGGGTTGATTCCTACTCTTGGCTATTGTGAACAGTACTGCAATGAACATGGCAGTGCAGGTATCTCTTCAACGTACTGATTTCAGTTCCCTTGAAAATATACCCAGTAGTTGGATTGCTGGATCTCCATTGTCTTATACTTCATGTTGCTGATAAAGTTTGAGAACATTATGATTCTTGATCCTTTAGGGTTTTTTGTTTGTTTGTTTCGTCCACTGACACAGCCCTCAGGAGATCCTGAGAACATGATCCCCATTTTTTTTTTCTCTCTCCCTCTAGAATCTTTTAAACTCTGTTGTCTCCAGTGTTCTAAAATTTCATATGGTGTGCCTTAGAGTGAGTTTATTTTCACCATTGGTCCGGCGTGTGGCAAGTCCTTTCAGGTTAGAAAGTAATATCCTTCAGGCTGGGCGCAGTGGCTCATTCCTGTAATTCCAGCACTTTGGTAGGTCAAGGTGGGAGGATCACTTGAGCCCAGGAGTTGGAGACCAGCCAGGGCAAGATGGCAAGACCACCGTCTCTACCAAAAACAAAATGAAAAAACAAAAAACAAAAATTAGTTGGGTGTGGTGGTGCACACCCAGCCACTCAGGAGGCTGAGGCAGGAGGATCGCTTGAACCCAGAAGTTCGAGGCTGCAATGAGCTATGATTGTGCCACTGCACTCCAATCTGAGTGACAGAGTGAGATTCTGTCTCAAAAAACATTAAGTAATATTCTTATTTTTATTTTATTTTATTTTATTTTTTTGAGACTGAGTCTGGCTCTGTCGCCCAGGCTGGAGTGCGGTGGCCGGGTCTCAGTTCACTGCAAGCTCCGCCTCCCGGGTTCACGCCATTCTCCTGCCTCAGCCTCCCGAGTAGCTGGGACCACAGGCGCCCGCCACTTCGCCCGGCTAGTTTTTTGTATTTTTTAGTAGAGACGGGGTTTCACCGTGTTAGCCAGGATGGTCTCGATCTCCTGACCTCGTGATCCGCCCGTCTCGGCCTCCCAAAGTGCTGGGATTACAGGCTTGAGCCACCGCGCCCGGCCAGTAATATTCTTAAATTCTGGAATATTTTCATGACATTTCATTGATAATTTATGCCATTCTAGTTTTATGTCTCTCTCTCTCTCTCTCTCTCTCTCTCTCTTTCTTTCTTTTGAGATGGAGTCTCACTCTATCACCAGGCTGGAGTGCAGTGGCATTATCTCTGCTCACTGCAAACTCCACCTCCCAGGTTCACACCATTCTCCTGTCTCAGCCTCCCAAGCAGCTGGGACTACAGGCACCCACCACCACGCCCAGCTAATTTTTTGTACATTTAGTAGAGACGGTGTTTCACCGTGTTATCCAGGATGGTCTCCATCTCCTGACCTCGTGATCCACCCGCCTTGTCCTCGCAAAGTGCTGGGATTACAGGCGTGAGCTACCACGCCCAACCCTTTTTCTCTTATTTTTCGATCAGTTATTTTGTTTACTTTTTGGAGAATTGAACTTTATTTTCCTAATTTTTATAGTTTTTTTTTTTTTTCATTTCTGCTATCATATTTGTGTGTGTGGTGTTTTTTTCTTTTTTTGGAGATAGAGTCTCACTCTGTCACCCAGGCTGGAGTGCAGTGGCACAATCATAGCTCATTACAGCTTTGAACTCTTGCACTCAAGTGATACTCCTACCTCAGCCTTCCCAGTAGCAAGTACTGCAGTGTGCACCACCCTGCCTGGCTAATCTTTAATTTTTTGTAGAGACAGGTCTCACTGTGTTGCCCAGACTGTCTCCAACTCCTGGGCTAATGTCATTCTCTCCCTTCAGCCTTCCAAACTGTTGGGATTACAGGCATGAGTCACTGCGCCCGGCCAAGTACATAAATCTTTATAGTGCTTAGAAATACGAAGCAATAAGCCAGGCGCAGTGGCCCATGCCTGTAATCCCAGCACTTTGGGACACCGAGGCAGGTAAATTACTTGAGGTCAGGAGTTCAAGACCAGCCTGGCCAACATGGTGAAAGCCCGTCTTCATCAAAAACACAGAAATGTAGGCTGGGTGGCCTGTAATCCCAGCATTTTGGGAGGCCAAGGCGGGTGGATCACCTGAGGTCAGGAGTTCAGGACCAGCCTGGCCAACATGGTGAAACCCCATCTCTACCAAAAATACAAAAATTAGCCAGGCATGGTGGCAGGCACCTGTAATCCCAGCTACTTGGGAGGCTGAGGCAGGAGAATCACTTGAACTCAGGAGGTGGAGGTTGCAGCGAGCCAAGATCGTGCCATTACACTCCAGCTTGGGCAACAGAGTGAGACTCAGTCTAAAAAAGAAAAAAAAAAATTGCCGGGCATGGTGAGCCTATAGTCCCAGCTACTGGGGCGGCTCAGGCAGGAGAATCCTGAGCCTCCACCTGGAGGTGGAGGTTGTAGTGAGATAAGATTGTACCACAGCACTCCAGTCTGGGAAACAGAGCGAGACTCCATCTAAAAAAAAAAAAAAAAAGTGTACATTTAAAGTTTTTAATCTCTCTGCATAGTCTCTGTTTCTTACAAGTTGCTTCATTTGTCTCTACCACTCATGTTAGATGCTTTCTTCATGTATCTGGTGATTTTTAGCTGCGTTTATATTTGTGATGGAATTCTAAAAAGTTGATTAGAAAAACCAATTGTATTTTTATACACTAGACGGATTAAATAATAATAAAAAGGCAGGAAGACTGGTTTTACTAAATAAAACTATAGTATTTTAAGGTATGATATGGGCACAAAGATAGACAAATAGATTAATAGAATAGAAAGATCCCTTACAGTTGTGTGTGTGCATGTGTGTGTGTTGTTGTTGCTGTTGTTTTGGGGCTTTTTTGTTTTATTTATTTATGTATTTTTAGCTGGGATTACAGGCGCCCACCACCACGGTCAGCTAATTTTGTATTTTTAGTAGAGACGGAGTTTCACCATGCTGTCCAGGCTGGTTTGAACTCCTGACCTCACGGGATTCACCTGCCTCGGCCTCCCAAAGTGCTGAGATTATAGGCATGACCCACCATGCCTGGCCTATTTATTTATTTATTATTATTATTATTTTATTTATTTATTTATTTATTTATTTATTTATTTATTTTTTTTTTTTTTGGGACAGAGTCTCGCTTAGTCGCCCAGGCTGGAGTGCAGTGGCGCGATCTCGGCTCACTGCAAGCTCCGCCTCCCGGGTTCACGCCATTCTCCTGCCTCAGCCTCCCGAGTAGCTGGGACTACAGGCGCCCGCCGCTTCGCCCGGCTAATTTTTTGCATTTTTAGTAGAGACGGGGTTTCACCATGTTAGCCAGGATGCATTTATTTTTTTTTTTGAGACGGAGTCTCGCTGTGTCTCCCAGGCTGGAGTGCAGTGGCGTGATCTCGGCTCACTGCAAGCTCCGCCTCCCGGGTTCACGCCATTCTCCCTCCTCAGCCTCCCAAGTAGCTGAGACTACAGGCGCCCGCCACCACGCCCGGCTAGTTTTTTGTATTTTTAGTACAGACGGGGTTTCACCATGTTAGCCAGGATGGTCTCGATCTCCTGACCTCGTGATCCACCCGCCTCGGCCTCCCAAAGTGCTGGGATTACAGGCGTGAGCCACCACGCCCAGTCACCACTCTTTTTTTTTTTTTTTTTTTAATATTTTGAGACGGCGTCTTGCTCTATTACCCAGGCTGGAGTGTATGGTGCAATCTCGGCTCACTGCAACCTCTGCCTCCCGGGTTCAAGTGATTCTCATGCCTCAGCCTCCCAAGTAGCTGAGATTGCAGGCCTGTACTACCATGCCTGGCTAATTTTTGTAGTTTTAGTAGAGACAGCAAGTTATCTGCCTGTTTCAGCCTCCCAAAGTACTGGGATTACAGGCGTGAGCCACCATGCTTGGCCTTTTTGAGAGTGTCACTCTGTTGCCCAGGCTGGAGTGCAGTGGCATGGTCATGGCTCACTGCATCCTTGACCTCCTGGGCTCGACATCGTCCCACCTCAGACTCCTGAGTAGCTGGGACTACAGGCATGCACCACCATGCCCAACTAATTTTTAAATTTTTTTGTAGAGACAGGGTTTTCCTATGTTGCCCAGGCTGGTCTCAATTGTTCCTCCCCACTCAGCTTCCCAAAGTGTTGAGATTACAGGTGTGACCCACTGTGACTGGCCTCAGATTTGCCCTCTTAACCATAGTACTAAAAGCTTTTTTTTTTTTTTTTTTTTTTTGAGACAGAGTCTCGCTCTGTCGCCCAGGCTGGAGTGCAGTGGCGCGATCTCAGCTCACTACAAGCTCCGCCTCCCGGGTTCACGCCATTCTCCCGCCTCAGCCTCCGAGTAGCTGGGACTACAGGCGCCTGCCACCACGCCCGGCTAGTTTTTTGTATTTTTAGTAGAGACGGGGTTTCACCATGTTAGCCAGGATGGTCTCGATCTCCTGACCTCGTGATCCACCCGCCTCGGCCTCCCAAAGTGCTGGGATTACAGGCTTGAGCCACCGCGACCGGCTAAAAGCTTTTGTTGTTGTTGTGATCGGGTCTCACTCTGTAGTCCAGGCTAGAATGCAGTGGTGTGATCATAGATCATGGCAGCCTCAAACTCCAGCCTCCAGAGATCCTCCTGTTTTAGCCTCCTGAATAGCTGAGACTACAGATATCGGCCACCATGCTCAGCTAATTTATTTATTTATGTTTTTTGAGATGGAGTCTCGCTTTGTCACCCAGGCTGGAGGACAGCAGCACAATCTCAGCTCACTGCAACCTCCGCCTCCTGGATTCAAGTGATCCTCCTGCCTCAGCCTCCTAAGTAGCTGGGATTACAAGTGTGCACCACCCCACTAAGCTAACTTTTTTTATTTTTAGTAGAGTTGGGTTTCACCATGTTGGCCAGGCTGGTCTCGAACTCCTGACGTCAAGTGATCTGCCCACCTTGGCCTCCCAAAGTGTTGAGATTATAAGTGTGAACCACAGTGCCTGGCCTGCTTGAACTCCTGACCTCAAGTGATCTGCCCACCTCAGCCTCCCAAAGTGCTGGGATTATAGGCGTGAGCAATGATGCCCAGCCTGCTCAGCTAATTTTTAAAAAATATTTTGGGCCGGGCGTGGTGGCTCAAGCCTGTAATCCCAGCACTTTGGGAGGCCAAGACGGGTGGATCACAAGGTCAGGAGATCGAGACCATCCTGGCTAACACGGTGAAACCCTATCTTTACTAAAAAACACAAAAAACCAGCCGGGCGAGGTGGCGGGCGCCTGTAGTCCCAGCTACTCGGGAGGCTGAGGCAGGAGAATGGCATAAACCCGGGAGCCAGAGCTTGCAGTGAGCTGAGATCCGGCCACTGCACTCCAGCCTGGGCAACAGAGCAAGACTCCGTCTCAAAAAAAAAAAAAAAATTTTGCCGGGTGCAGTGGCTCACGCCTGTAATCCCAGCACTTTGGGAGGCTGAGGCAGGTGGATCACGAGGTCAAGAGATCGAGACCAGCCTGGCCAACATGGTGAAACGCCGTCTTCACTAAAAATACAAAAGTTAGCTGGACATGGTGGCGCATGCCTGTCGTCCCAGCTACTCAGGAGGCTCAGGCAGGAGAATCGCTTGAACTCGGGAGGCAGAGGTTGCAGTGAGCTGAGATCGCACCACTGCATTCCAGCCCGGTGACAGAGAGAGACAAAGAGTCTCAAAAAAATATATATATAAAAAATATATAAATATATTATATATATATTTTATATATAAATATCATATTATATATTTATGTCATATTATATATTTATAAATATATATTGTATATTTATAAATATATATTATATATTTATATATTATATACAAATATTATATATTATATATGTAATCATATATATGTAATCATATATAATATATGCAATCATATATAATATATATCATGTATTTGTATTATATATTATGCATATAAATCTATATAATATTTATGTTACACATATAAATCTATATATATATTTTAGAGATAGGATCTTGCTATGTTACCTCCACCTCCTGGGCTCAAGTAATCCTCCTATCTCAGCCTCCCAAGTAGCTGGGATATGTGCAGTCTAACACACCGGATTAAAAACTTTTATAATGAGAAAAGGAAGCCTGGGCAACACGGCAAAACTCCGTCTCTGCAAAAAATACAAAAAGTAAATAAATAAAAAACCAAAAAAAAGAAAAAATAATTAGCTAGGCATGGTGGTGTATGCCTGTAGTCCCAGCTATTCAGGAGGCTGAGGTGGAAGTATTAAGCCCAAGTCGAGGCTACAGTGAACCAACATTACTCCCCTACACTCTAGCCTGTGTGACAGAATGAGACCCTGCCTCAAAAAGAAAAAAGGACCTAGTAACATTTGTGCCAGGTGTATTTTCTCTAACATACATAATAATTTTTTTTTTGAGATGGAGTTTTGCTCTTTTTGCACAAGCTGGAGTGCAATGGCATGATCACAGCTCACTGCAACCTCCGCCTCCTGAGTTCCAGCAATTCTCCTACCTCAGCCTCCCAAGAAGCTGGAATGACAAACATGTGCCACCATACCTGGCTAATTTTTGTATTTTTAGTAGGGATGGGGTTTCACCATATTGGTCAGGCTGATCTCGAACTCCAGACTTCACATGATCCATCTGCCTCGGCCTCCCAAAGTGCTGGGATTACAGGCGTGAGCCACCACGCCCAGCCACGTAACAATTTTTTTAAGGCCAGTAAAGTAAGGAAAATTTACCCATGTACTTCCTCAGTTACCTCATGAACTCTCCAGTCAGTGATCCACACTTCCACACCCACACCCTTTTTTGGGAATCTGATGTATCCCTTTCTAGAAATTCTAGAAGTTTTCCTGAAATTATTTCTAGTTATCTCCTCAGTAAGAAAAATCATTTTTCTTTTCTTTTTTTTTTTTGAGATGGAGTTTTGCTCTTGTTGCCTACACTGGAGTGCGATGGCACGGTCTCGGCTCACTGCAACCTCTGCTTCCTGGGTTCAAGTGATTCTACTGCCTCAGCATGGGATTACAGGCACCCGCCACCATGCCCAGCTAATTTCTGTATTTTTAGTAGTGACGGAGTTTCACCACGTTGGCCAGGCTGGTCTTGAACTCCTGACCTCAGGTGATCTGCCTGTCTCAGCCTCCCAAAGTGCTGGGATTACAGGTGTGAGCCACCAAACCTGGCCTCTTTTTTTTCTTTTTAAATTTATTTCTTGCTTGAGAAAGAAAAATCATTTTCTACTCAGGTTTTAGATGTAGAATAAAAAGTTAAGGAATAAGGAGAAGGTAGAGGACCAAGATCATTTCGGAAGTGTTGGATGGTTCTAGAAACTGAAATAGCCTTGACAAAACCAAGACAAATAATTAGCATAAATAAAAGTTTTATTGGTCAGTTTGGGTGAGTGACAAACTGACATGCCCCCAATTCACTATTCCACATATCCAAGCCCCTGAGGTGGCAAGAGGAGAAGCTAAGCTTATTAATGGTGGGCAATGGGTGAAAGGTGGAAAGGACTCTGAAGGCCTCTGAGGGTTAACAAGGCTACCGGGACCGGAACCAACGTCCTAGGAATAAGTCCAGGATGGAGAAGGCATCATCCAGGGCTGGAGGTCTTGGTGATTCTGGATCTAAGGAAGAAAGTCATACACACAAATAGGCTAAATGAAAGAGACCAGGCAGAAGCAAAGGAGAGAAATAATATTCAAGGGTAGAAGAGTAAGAGTTCCCTTCCCCAAGGAATCTTGAGATGAACCCCTTTGTCTTTTAACTTACCACCCCTAGGACTGCTCTCTGCTTCGTGTCGGGTTACTGTAGTCTCTGTCCGGCCCTCACTGTCCACCACAGTCCGGCGCTCCTCCACTATCTACAAGGAGAAGTCCCCACCATATTCCTCACATCACTAAAGATAACGCTCAGCAGTTTCTTTACAGAGATCCCTGTTTATTTACAGAGATTCCTGTTTCAGGGCATTCATTCCCTGGCCACAATTTCCTTTACCTCTTTCTTTCAACTCACCCCATCTGGTTTAGTGATCTTGGTTACAGAGATGCTCTTGAAATAGGATTTGGGCTGGGGCTGTAGAACCGGGCCAAGACCCTCCTGGGAAACCTGGGAATCAAGATCTGGAAGAGCAGAGAGATGAAGAAGCAGGAGAGAAAGAGTCCAAGGGAAAAAAGGAGACAAGTGTACAGGAAGAAACTTCAGGGAGGGAAAATGGACAGAACTTCAGAAGAGTAACAAAAGGCTGATAAACTTCCCCTTCCTCTAGACTTACCATTGTCCTCTCTGGTTCTAGGATCGGGGTCCACAGGCCATATGTCATCAAACTGCAGAAGAAACCATAGTAAGTGAAAAGACATCTTCTAATCTGAAATTTGAAAGGTCATAGACCTCAAACTAATCCTGAGCTCCAAAACCCACTGCCCCGGGGGAGATAATTCCATTCAGAATAGCTTTATTTATACACTCCTTCCTCCTTCCTGGCTGTTTTATGTATCCTTCTACCAGAAAGACTTCCTGAACTGATATATGCCTATACTCTGTGCACAATCCTGCCTTATCCAAGAATTATCTGGACCAGTGGTGGTTTATTGTTTTTTTTTTTTTTTAAGAAACAGAACACCCATCTCCCCCCCAAAGAAAATCCCACAAGCTTAATAGAGAAAACAGAAAACACTAAATGGAGGGCTTAGGATTCCAGCCCAAGGCTATCAGATTCAAACAAGAATTGCAATCTTTGGCCAGGCATGTTGGCTCACACCTGTAATTCCAGCACTTTGGGAGGCCAAGGTGGGTGGACCACCTGAGGTCAGGAGCTCGAAAGCAGCCTGGCCAATATGGTGAAACACCGCCTTTACTAAAAATACAAAAATTAGTCGGGCGTTTGGCAGGTGACTGTAATCCCAGCTACTCAGGAGGCTGAGGTAGGAGAATCACTTGAATCTGGGAATTGGAGGTTGCAGTGAGCTGAGATTGTGCCACTGCACCACAGCCTGGGTAACAGAGCAAGGCTGGGTCTCAAAAAAAAAAAAAAGTGCAATCTTTGTACTTTTTTTTTTTTTTTGACATGAGTCTCCACCTCCTGGGTTCAACCAATTCTCCTGCCTCAGCCTCCCGAGTAGCTGGGATTACAGGTGCCGGCCACCATGCCCGGCTAATTTTCTGTATTTTTAGTAGAGACATGGTTTCACCATGTTGACCAGGCTAGTCTCGAACTCCTGACCTCAGGTGATCCACCCTCAGCCTCCCAAAGTGCTGGGATTACAGGCGTTAGCCACCGCGCCTGGCCAGTCTTTGCACTTTATTAGTGGTCTCTCACAAGCTCTCACTTTAGGACCCGATGGGATACTCACCCTATGAAATGGTCTCTGGGAGCCCCAGTCTGGTGCTGGTTTGGGGGATTCACTTCTTCCATCACTCTCCAAGACCCCCCCAAAGATCCTGGGCTGGTGACTATCTGGATACTTAAGCATTGAGTCCCGAAGTGTCTGTCCCTCCCGCAGTCTCTCACCAGGTGTCTCTGACTCAGGACCTGGGAGTTCTGCAGAAAGGTGGCAGGTGTTTGCTGGGGTGGGAAAGGACTTGGGCTCTATAAATCTCCCTGAAATCATCAGTCTTCTCACACTTCCCATCCCCCAGCTACTCCCTGCAGGCTCTTTATTTCACCCACCAACCCACTAGAAACCGCAGGTTGTCCCTCAGGGAAAGCCACACACCAGGAGGATGGGAAGGCAAGGTCCAGGCCCCCATATCGCTGAAGATGCTATTGAAATCTCGTACTAGGTCATCAAAGCCGAAGTTATCGTGGAAACGTATCCCTCCTCCTGGGCTGAAGCTGAAGCCGAAGCCAAATTCCTCAGGGGGGTGCTGAGGACTATGGAACCTTGGGTTCCCACGGCCCCATGAACCCCCTTCTTCCTCTTCTTCCTCATCATCATCTTCATCTCGAGTCATCCCTCCAAAAAAGGGATCTCTGTGGCTGAGAGTGGAGGCAGATTGGCCACCAAGATGTCAGCACGATTTAAGCCATAAAATCAACTCATGGGTGGCAAAGTGGGACAAGAGCAAGGGGTCTGGGAAGCTGGGGAGAGGGTCGGAGGACTGGTTGCCGCATCAAAACATTAATACAATGGCTGACAGTTCTTTCTTTCTTTCTTTCTTTTTTTTTTTTTATCAAAGTCAGACAGCTCGCAGCTCCCTTCTTACACCTTCCCCCAGAGTCCCTCCCCTCTCTCCCAAGGTCCTGCTCACTTGCTCACTGTCCTATTCTCCCGACCCCCATTGTCTTCCCCGCCCGGGTCCCTGTTGCATCACCCCAGGTTGGAGAAAGGCTTAGTTTGCTGTTTCTCCTCTTAACGACCGCCTTGGTTACTGTGGCGGGGTGAGTATTCAATGTTGCGACTTCTGTCCTCTCTACAGGAGTTGAAGGAGTGGGACAGAAGATGCTTTTCCAAAAAATAAGACGTAGGGGTCAAGCTCCCCTCAGACGACCCCCACCCTTGTCCAAGCCGGACCTACTCTCACCTCTGAGGTCCAGGAAAGCCGAAAAAGCCCCGGAAGAGATCAAAGAGGCTCATTCCCGTATTGGGACGCGAGCCTTTGAACCCCTCCAGTGGTCCATTCGCAGAAGGGGCAAACCTGCGCAGCCCTGTGGGAAATTGAGCGAGGCGTCAGCCCACGCTACCGGAAAGCAAGCCCGCGATCCTGACACTGTCGTAAACGACTGTAAGCCGGACATGCAAGGGAGGCGGGACGGAAAGTCTTCCTCAAATTTGAAAGGCTTTACCTTTACCCCACCTTTTAGAGACCAGTTTCCGTGACGGGAGTGAGCGTGACGCACTTTCAGTTTCCTATGACCGCCTTCCTCCTAAACCTGTTCTTCTTTCTGGAGACAACTCAGTCCGAAAAGCGATTTCGAGGGTTTGACTCTGGATGGCACCCGCATAAAGCCGCCAGAGGGCAGCCCAGCCGCACAGATGAACCGGCTTGATGGCATCCCTCAACCTCCCCACCCCCGGGGCTGGCCAGCCTAACAGCAGAAGCCACCTCGCCTCTTACTCGGGCGTTCCTTTTGACTGACCTGGGTGACGTCTGCTGTTAGAGGGATGAACAAAATGCTTTTCCAAGCTCTTTCTAGTATTGAATTCCCCAGAGAAGAGATCAAGACATAAGAGACGCATGGAAAACTTCCTCCACCTCTCTAGCTACTAGGGAGTTTGTTATAACCATATAGGATTCTTTTATCTAAGCAGGCTCTGCAACCAGCAAGACAAAGGATTTGTAAGGGAAGGGAAACTAGTTGTGTCCTGAGAAGGAACAAATTGGGGGCGATAAAGAAGTATCCCTTTGGTATCTTTTTTTTTTTTTTTGAGACAAATTTTTCTCTCATGTCTCCCAGGCTGGAGTGCAGTGGCACCATCTCGGCTCACTGCAACCTTCGCCTCCCAGGTTCTCTCCTGCCTCAGCCTCCTGAGTAGCTGGGATTACAGTCATATGCCACCCTGCCCGGCTACTTTTGTATTTTTTGTAGAGACGGGGTTTCACCATGTTGACCAGGCTGGTCTCGAACTCCCGACCTCAGGTGATCTGCCCACCTTGGCCTCCCAAAGCGACTGGCCTCATTTTGTTTACTGTTGTATCGATTTTCAAAGCCTATCCGAAACCTGCCTCTCCCTGTACTCCATCCCCAAGCCAGACTTGGCTCTAGATTCTTTTTCAAAGAATTGGGTATAGCTATGTCACAGAAAAGCACCCAAGAAGCAACTACTACAGTAGTCCATTCCTAGGGGGAATGTGCCCCAAGGTTTTGGTTTTTTTATTTCGTTTTTGGGGTACAGGTGGTGTTTGGTTACATGGATGAGTTCTTTAGTGATTTCTGCGACTTTAGTGCACCCATCACCCGAGCAGTGTACACTGTACCCAGTATGTAGTCTTTTATCCGTCACCCTACTCCAAGATTTAGTTCTGTCAGACGATACATGTTGCCTTTACTTCTTTTTAGTTTATTTACCTGGACCCATTTAAGTCATAACTTAAAACTCTATAAAGCCATTTTTTTCCTTTGAAATGGTCTCAGCTCCTTCTTGATCCTCTCCATTTTCCACCCAATCTCCTCTATCCCTCTCCCTTTACTGCCTGAAATCGGCTGTAGATGTAGCAGTTTCTGGAGGAAATGAAGATTTGTGGTGGTTCTTTCCAGTCAACAGGTTGTGAAAGTCTTAGGGGTGAAGGGAAGGAAATCCCCTCAAGGACAAGATACTACTACCACATTAAGGTCAGGAGTTCTTAAAGGGCGAAGATTTCATTTTATTCCACTGCCTTCAGGGGCCTGCTAGAGGAGGCCCCGTTGGTACAGTAATACTTATTCACCAAGCTGGTCATCGACGAAATTGAGGATGTCCTAGACGGAGCAAGAATAGGCAGAGGCTGAAGGTAGAGGTTTTCTTTTTATATATACAAGACACATTAATCCATTAAATTTGAGGACACAGTACAAAAAAAAAAAAAAAAAAAAAACACTTCAACTAATTCATCTGACAATGCTGTTCATATTCATGACGCCATTTTTTTTTTGTTTGTTGTTGTTGTTTTCCTAATAATAAAGGAGGAGACTTAGGGCTGTTGGGCTGATATATATTTGGGGGTCCCACCTCCCCACCTCATCCGTACACCACCAGGGTGAACAGGAGGAAGCAAAGGAAGGGCAGGGCCCATAGCAAAGTTTCATAATCTTGAATGCAAGAGGGGAGAAGGAATGGAAGGGGGGAAAAAAAAGGAGAAAATACAAATCCTATAATACATACAACAGGGTGGGGATGGTATAGGAATGGGACAGACATGAAGCTGAGGCATGGGGTGGGCCGCTGGGGGTGGGGGGCAGCGGAAACCCCCCACATTCCTTTCTCTTTGATGTTGTTTCCATAGTTTCCAGGCTGAGAAGCCCTCTCAGAAGATGGGACCGGGAGAAGAGGGTCAGGGCCTCAGTTGGCCCCCCAGCTGTAGCTGTTGTAGGCAGACTTGTTGGTCTGGGGCTTCTGCGGGATGGAGCTGGTCTGGCTACGTTGCCCGCTGCCCGTCTGCAGGGGAATGGGAGGATGATGGGGAGGAAAAAGGTGTCTAGTTAGTGGTACAAATTTGTAACATCTTCAGGTGGAGATGTGCAAACTGTCTTGCTCTCCCATTCCCCTCACTACTATTAAAACCATAGAAAATTTAGTCTGCATAGCTGCTAAAGCCCCTTTCTTACAAGCAGGAAGGCATTTTTGACTTTTAAATAGGGAAAAGATGAAGAGGGCAAGATACCTTTGGAGATAAGGTAGTGAGTTAGTTCTACTCATTTTCAATTCTACCTTCTCCTACTACCCCTTCTCTCCCCTGCTCTTGGAGATGAGTGATCACGAGGCAATTTCATTTCCATTGATCCCCATGAATGCCTCAATTTGGAAAGCTGTCTTTGAGAGGAAGGAAGTCCTTATTCCAGCTCCAGCCACCTATAATGGAGCTCTCAAGAGGCCACTTGCATTGCCCCACAGATCCCCACCCCTACCACACATCACATCTGTGAGCCCATTTCAGGCAGGTATGAGAGGCAGTCTGAGGCCTCAGGCTGCAGATGCTGCCCCAATAATCTTTTCCATTCTGGTAACCAAATGTTTTCCACAGTTGGGGAAGGGTACAAAGATAAAGAGGGTGTTGGGGAGGGGAGAAGGAGAGAGGAAGGGGAGGCCAGAGAGCTCAGCAAGGTGTTTGTGTTTGTGTATCCCGATTTGTGACCGCGCAGTCTTTTCAAGTTCCCTGAGGCTGTGAAGGTGAAATGGGGACTGAAAAGGAGTGGGTTCAAGCATATGATCATTCAATTTCATTACCTGCTCCTCCTGCTGGCGCTGGCAACAGAGAATCATCTGCAAATATGGTAGCTGAGGCAGAACCAGGATATATGGAAAATAAAGGGACAAACTTTGACAATAGAACTCCACCATTAGAAGGGAAAGCTAAAATGTCAGGGAAGAGGGAAGGCTGGGAGAGGAAAGAGGGGAGGTGTGACCCAGGTCTGATGGGATAAGGACAACTGTGGCACAGGAGGAGAAGGGCACCAAAGGAATTGGGCAAAAAAGGTTTCAATCTGGCCCCTTCTCTGAGATATCCTTTGCCGGCCGCTCGTGTTATGTGCGCTTGTGTCTGTATGTGCTGTGTGCCCATGACTGGCGCTGGGGAGGGATTGGGTGAAGGTGGTGGTGAGGAAGGGTAAGAAAAGGAAAGGGAAGGCAGTTTTAAGGGATAGGAAGAGGAAGGGAAAGGAGAGAGGGGGAAGGGCTATTACCTGGCCATCCTGCTGCAGGTGATGGTGAAGGATCTGAGAGTGCGGCTGCTGATGGGGGGTCAGAATGTGCATAAAGGGGGCAGGTGGGTAGGCAGCAGCTGTGGCCGGATTGATGGGGCCCCCACTTCCTAGGGCTGAAGGCAAGTTGAAGGAAGCAGCAGGAGTACCGGAATGAAAACCTTGTTTCTCAAAGGACTGCTATCCAGGAGGCCAGGAGGAGACAGAGTAAAAGGGATCAGCAAACCAATCTTGGGATTTTCCTGAGCTCAAGCTCCCTGACCCTCAGAAAGCAGCATGGTGTCACAGAAGGCACAGTACACTTGAAATCACATATTCAGGTCTCAGTCTCAGCTCTGCTCTTATTTAATAACTGTGTGAACCTAGGCAAACTACTCAACCTCTTAGCCTCAGTTTCGTCAGATACAAAACAGGGACACTACAAACCTGTTGTAAAGATCAAATAGGCTGGGCACGATGGCTCACACCTGTAATACCAGCACTTTGGGAGGCCGAGATGGCCGGATCACACAGAGTTCGAGACCAGCCTGGCCAATATGGTGAAACCCCATCTCTACTAAAAATACAAAAATTAGCCAGGCGTGGTAGCGGGTACCTGTAAATCCCAGCTACTTGGGAGTCTGAGGCAGGAGGATCACTTGAACCTGGGAGGCAGAGGTTGCAATGAGTCAAGACTGTGCCACTGCACTACAGCCTGGGAGACAGAGGGAGACTCCATCTGAAGAAAGAAAAAAAAAAAAAAAAAAGGCTGGGCACAGTGGCTCACGCCTGTAATCCCAGCATTTTGGGAGGCCAAGGCGGGCGGGTCACCTGAGGTTAGGAGTTTGAGACCAGCCTGACCAACATGGAGAAACCCGGTCTCTACTAAAAATACAAAATTAGCCAGGCATGGTAGCACATGCCTGTAACCCCAGTTACTCGGGAGGCTGAGGCAGGAGAATCGCTTGAACCCGGGAGGTGGAGGTTGTGGTGAGCCAAGATCACGCCATTGCACTCTAGCCTGGGAAACAAGAGTGAAACTCCGTCTCAAAAAAAAAAAAAAAAACAACCAAAAACAAACAAAAAGACTAAATAAGAGGATGAAATGTGGAAGCACTTTGTAAAACTGAATGTCATATTTGAACATCATGAAATTTGAACTTAGAACTCCGGGCTGGGCATGGTGGCTCACACCTGTAACCCCAGCACTTTTGGGAGGCTAAGGCGGGTGGATTGCTTGAGCCCAGGAGTTCAAGATGAGCCTGGGCAACATGACAAAACCCTGTATCTACCAAAAAACAAAAATACAAAATACAAAACAAACAAAAAACAAAAATACAAAAATTAGGCCTGGTGGTACACACCTATAGCCCCAGCTACTCAGAAGGCTGAGATTCCACCATTGCACTCCAATCTGGGTGACTTCTTGAGACTGTCTCCAAGAAAAAAAAAAAGCAAACCAAGTGTCCCTACCCCTTCCAATATTCCTTTAAAAAATAATAATAATAAATAAATAATAACTCCGCTGGGCGCGGTGGCTCACACCTGTAATCCCAGCACTTTGGGAGGCTGAGGCAGGTGGATCATGAGGTCAGGAGTTCAAGACTAGCCTAGCCAAGATGGTGAAACCCCGTCTCTATTAAAAAATACAAAAATTAGCAGGCGTGATGGCAGGCGCCTGTAATCCCAGCTACTCGGGAGGCTGAGGCAGGAGAATCGCTTGAACCTGGGAGATGGAGTTGACAGTGAGCTGAGATTGCACCACTGCACTCTAGCCTGGGTGACAGGGCAAGACTCTGTCTCAAAAACAAAAACAAAAAGAACTCCATGGATATTTCAAAAGAAATAAACACATACTGAGGTATTTGAAGTGTTGAAGGTCTTGTTCATGAAGTGCCCCGCCCCAGACCCCCAGTGCTTAATAACAAACTTTAAGTATTTATGGTGATGGGGGATAAAAGCAACATAACAAACCTGTGGATCACTCAAATGCTTCATTAGTTACTAGGTGTCTCCTTTCCCACTCCCACTGTTACAGATTTACTCAAAGAATGGAATGAACTAGTTTCCTGTCACTCTCATACTTACTCTCTTGAAAAGTCATGAAAAAGGTTGGGAGTAGGTAGGAAAAGGGGCCAGGAGAGTTGCACAGTAAATCACATGACACATTAAACAATTTGCCACGCTTCACCTTCCTATTACACTTCTCTTGTTTTTTTTCTCAGAGGGCTAAATTTTAACTTCTTAGAGGAAGTGAAGTCTAGAGAAGACCTTTCATTTAGAAAAAGTAGGATGGGTTTCCTGCCACCTCTCCGAGGGTTGTTCTTGTCCACTGTATTTCTACCATTACAACTCCACCTCTTCTATGTCTATCTCTTTTCCACTTCTGTCCAGAGCCAGGCACCTACCTGGGTTTTGGAGTACACAGAACCCGAGATATCTGGCACGCCCGTGTTACTGGAGGTGACTGAAACACCTGGGGGAGGAGGAAACAGACAGGAGGATTAGCTCAGCTAGCTACCTGGCCCTTATTCCTGAGGTGGTATCTGTAGCCTTTCTAGCTATACCAATGCAAGGGAATTTTGGTTGATTTTCCAGCTTCACGTCAGTCCTGAGAGTTAAGAGTTTATGAAACAAAAGCTCCGTAAGGGTTCTTTGGACCTTTCCAGGTGTGTGTTGAGTATACATGAGAGAGTGAGGTTGTTTTTTTGGTGGGCAAGGGAATATGACCAAACCTCACTAGCATATACTGTTTCAAAACACTTCTGTGCCAAAGTCTAGCAGGAATATAATAAACTTTTAATTTTAATGTCCATTTCAAATCAATCCACCCAAACTCCACTCAGTTTTATTCCTGGAGACTCGGGCAGTCTGGCCCTCTCTCTTCCTGAAGTGACATTTCTGGGCTCAAAATCCATGCCTCCACTGCATAAGTACGAGAGGAGCAGTTCACTTTAATCCCCAAGGGCACTCTCATTCTCATAGCCTCAGCTCAGTCAGTCCAGCTTCTTTAGTCTTGGAGCATCTAGGCTAAATCTTTAAACTTAATATGTAAAGGCCTGCCATCAAGATCAATTTCCATGTACACAATTTAAGCCTAAGTGTAGTGGGGTGGCGAGGGATAGGTAGACAGGAGTAGGCCATCTCCTAAGCCTAGGTGGAACACAAAAACCACGTCATTTTCAGTATACAACTTCAGCTTCTCCGTAAGATAAAGTTCTAACCCATACCCCAACTCTTATATTTCCTGTTGAAAACTCCCTACTAACCACTACAACCTTAAAGAAACCAGAGTAGTACAACATGTCATTTTAATTTGTACTCCTCAAATACTCATACTATACTCTATCACCTGGGGTATAAGGCAATGGGTCAAGGAGATAGGAAAAGCCATGAAATAAATAATCTAACATCTTTTAAACTTTCCATTTTTAAACAAAGATTTGAAGAAAAGTAAGTAATTTAGGAATATAAAGCATGATTTTAAAAAGATATATTAGTTTTTATAAAAATAAAACGAAGCTTCAGAAAAACTTTGCCTTTCTGTCTATGCCCTTGGATCCTTCCCATCAGAGGTACACATTTCCTTCTCCTCTGCTGTCAGGAACACTGATGGAAAAGTGTTTTAGAAGCACTGTACTAGAGTGGCCAAATCACAAATAAGGAATCCTCCATTCACCCACAATTCAAACTCTAGAACCCAAATCCTCCCAATGCCTCAGACAAAGGCAGCCTTCCAAAGTTAAGCCCATCTTGAACAGTCACTTTTGAAGTGGTATCTTAATCTGGAAAAACTTCCCAACATCCTAAGTCCAGATAATTCCTGGGAGGGGCAAACACTAACTAGGAAAAATAACAGAACTACAGAAAACCAAGCAAGAGAAAATACTTCCTTATCTCCAAAGCATCAACTGTCTAAAGACACTGAAGTAAAAGAAGGGAACGATATCTTAAGGGGCTAATGGGTATTTTTTCCGTTCCCTTTTCAAACCTGAGGTGCCCATCTAGCAAATCACTGGGTAACAGTCATAACTTTTAAGAACAGAAGGTTCAGTTATGGAAAAGGCTTAAGCTAATAGTTTGTGTGGAAGAGTTGAGAGTAAAGGTGGAATAAACAGGATATAAGTAGAACATTTTTAAGTCAAACCAAAAGAGACAATTTACTGCAAAGGCAAAAAAAAAAAAAAAAAAAAAAAAAAAAAAAAAAGCATATTTGGTCACTCTCTGCAGTGAGGCTAGGCTGCCTATATCTAGGAATGGCAGAAATGACTAACTGGATGTTCAAGCTGGGTGGTAGGGAGGAATTCAGCTCCAGTGTGCCCCTACCTGATCTCATTCTTTCCAGAGTTTAGGCTAAAAATAACTTCTAGTCCAGAGGCCTTATCTTGGATATGAGGTTGAAGGGACTGGGAATGCAGGAACCATAATACTCTGTAGTAGCCATAATAATCTCAATGATAGTATTAGAGACCTAGAAAATAATGGGTACTGATTTCACTACCCCTTACCAGTTATTAGAAAGATCTTCAGACTACAGAGTTCTCTTGCTTTCTTTCCAACGTCAACACCCCCTACTTATCCCCAAACAGTGACAATACCAGTATCACGTGGGCAGCAGGGCAGAGAAACATGAATCTCTCTCTCCCACCATGGCAGCCCCTGGGAAAGGTGGTCACACTCCACAGAACAAAATTACTCCAAAGGGCTGGGAACAAATACAAGGAAAGCTGAATACTTTGGTTTCTAATTAACCCAGGGTGGTGATCTCACTGTCCACATTAACTGTATAAACAAAGGGCTAATGTTGTATGCTAGCTGGACTGGGAGGGAATTAGAATTTCCACAGTCAAGGAGATGTCTGACCAAACCGCTCCCACACATCCTTAGCTTATACCCGCAAATGCAAAACTGATAATCCAAGATTTCTGAAAAGCCATCAAGGGACTAAGAACAATGTTCCAGGATAGCATAGTCTCCACAGAGCCTGAGTCATCAACTAGCTGATCACTAATGACTTTATCAGATCTTAGCCACTTGGCCTTTAGGAACCAGATAGATGTGGGAATTAAGCCTTGGAAGATACTTCTCTAACAGCTCTGAACACTATCTCTTTTGCCTTTCACCATGACATGACACTCCAAACTTTTTTGTCCTTTCCCCCACTGCTTATGTAAGAGGCAAAGGAAAGATCTAAATGGAAAAATGAAGCAACATAAACATAGAGAATTGGGGATTTCTACAAAGTTTCCTTTACCAACCAATCAACAGGCAGGAAACTGAGGCTATTTCCCCTCCCCCCACCTTCATGAAACTACCATACTGGAAAATTAATAGTTCTTTGGCTATGCTGGGGTTTGATTAAAAAGGCCACCCTCCACCCTTCATTCATAGCACAGCATTGGTTCCTAGTGTCCAGAAAGACATGCACGGAAAGAACGCCAGAGTTAGCTAAAGAAATACCACAGTTTATTGAAGACTACAAATATTTTTGTTACAAGTTGAAACTACATGCCTTCCAGAAATCAAAAGCAACAGCGGGTGTGTGCATTGATGCTTCGAAGGTGCTGCACCGCTTGAACTTGAAATGGGTAAGACAGGGTCAGACACATGGGGGAGAGGGAAATGGGGGAGGGGCAAGTTCAAAAGCCCAGAAGGTATCCACCAACTCATTTCCCCAAGCCACGCAGGCCATGGCCTCAGCTCAGCAGGCTCTCCTCAGTGGTCTGGTTTCTGAAACAAGACTTCAGTGCAAATTTATACACACACACAAAACACAGCCCCCAGCCTTGGGCCAAATTAGCTCTCAGCCGTCCAGAAATGCTTGTAAGGGGGTGGATATTTTCTTCCTAAAAGGAATCAAATACATAAAAATAAATGAATGGAATGACAAAAGCCCTTTGTGGGGTTGGGAACTAGGGGTTCTCAAGGGCTGATATAATACGTTTCTGAATTCTGAAGGGAGGCAAGAAGCTGGGATTTCTAGAATCAGGTATGCCAATTCTCCTATATTATCAATCACCTAACTCTTAAAATTTGTGAACCTGGTCCAACTAAGACTTCAACCTAATGTCCTCAGAACGGGGCCACCACTCCAAGTCAAAAAGCTTATAATCCTCCCCACCAAGATTCAGGGTGGACCTTGCTCGATAAGAGGGGTGGCCACAAGGAGTCTATGTATTAAATCTCAATGGAGCTTCTCAGGATTTAACTGATGACCCACTCTAACTCATAAAGCACAGTTCAAAGCTCCACCTGGCTATCAGTTCCTAGTCCTTACTGCCTTCTGTGCTGTTCCCAATTATTGAAAACTGTGGGCAACTGACCCACCCAGAGCCCACATAAGGGTGAAGAACACATGCTGCTCTATCCAAATCACCATGAAACTGTAACTGAGCTGACAGCTTTGAAGGACAACCCCCATCCCCAATCCTAAGCAATCACAGAAACCTGCTCCTCCCCTATTCATCTACAAGTCGCTGAAAAAGTACAATTATATTATTCAAAGATTTCTTCTCGCTCCCTGTCCTCCAAAAGTAGAGCACAGATGTCAGGTATGGAAGCAAGGGAGAGGCTGAGTATCTTTTAGGTAAGTACCCATCCAGAGGATTCCTACAATTCCCTCCTGCCATCACATATGTAAACGGACTTTGCAAAGAGACCAGCCATACAAATGAAGGAACCTAAAGGCCCAACTCTCCCAGTACAGTTCCCACTTTATTGAGTAATAGTCACGCCTACTCCTTTTCCTCCATGGTTTAGGTCTTCTAGCTAGGGAATAAAAAAGGACACATAAAAGTAGTGCTACAAAGTGATTTAAGCCAAACTTATCGTAGTCTGCTAGCTATGAACCCACTTAATGCTACTACTCAGTGAATATACCCCCTTTTGTATTATCAGTGCCATACATATTATCAACACTTGCCTCCACTGACATTTCAGCAAAATCTTGGGGCTCCTTACCCTACTTCCACCCACACTTTTGGCCAACCAACATATTCTAAAAGCCAACACATACTCTTGGGCATTCCTGTCACAAAGAGTGGACACATGTCCTAGTATCAAGCTCCTCTGCTGGTGCTGCTCCCACAGATACCCAAGTCAGCCAAGTATTAACAATCATACCTGGGGCAGCGGTATACCCTCACCAACCCCATTTTCTTAAGCATCAAGTCTTCCTCCCTGAAATTTATCTAATAACACCCCACAGATACCACCGAGCCAGGGACAAGGTCAGCTTACCAGTGTTGTATCCATGAGACCCATATCCACTCGGCTGTTGGAAAGGGGTGGCCGATGCATTCACACTGACATTCACACCATGCTGCTTGGAAGAGGTAGGAGCCACCTAAAGAGCAAAAAGGCCAGACTTGCAGTGACGTGGCAGCAGAATACCATCTGTCCCACTTGTCCTGCTCCAGGTACTGGACATTCAGATGGCTAACTATCCTGATGCAGGTTGACCACAGCTTGCTTAGTGAAATTAGCTCCTTACTAACCGTTCTAGAATCTACTAATGAAGTCAAGAATTGGTAGTTTGGAGGAAGGAAAAGGGACAATGGCAGCAGGGAATGAATGAATCTGAGTGAAGCAAAGCTGTATGGTATCATATTCTCCCTTTGGCAAATTCTAAGACTAGGCAATCCCTATCCTAATTCCACCAATTCCAGCCCCATTCCCCCATCACCCTGCACCAGGCCAAAAACAGGCCAGAGGTGGAAACTGTTCCTCCTCATCCATTATTGAAGTCATTGATCCTTAAAAGCAGCTAGAATAGTGTCCAGGGCTAGGATCCTTCACCACAAGGAGTGACCAAAGCCAGGTACTCACAGGGAACACAGCAGGCCCATACTGGAAGGTGCTGGGGAGGCCCGGGACCCCTGTATAGTATGGCAGGCTGGTGTAACTGTAGCCAGGAGGCAGCGCCGGGTTCAGGAATGTCTGCTGCGTGGTATGGTGAGTCTGCGTCTGGTTCTGTTGGGGCTGGGCCAAGGTTGTGGCCGGGGCTGGGGAGGAGGCATCCCCACGGCCGAACTTTGTGAGGTCACCTGTGACAGGAGAGGCTAAATGTACCTGCCTCTTTCACCCCAATACCAATGCAGAATTACCTCTTCTGGTTTCACATGATTCCAGGAGATCCTGTTCAAAGACTATTAAAGTTCAATTCCTTGAATTACATTTCTGAGTGGCTCCAATTAGTGTTGCTCAGCATATACTGAGCACAGTTGCTGTAAGCCAAGGACTAGTGTTGAATAACTGTGCAATGCTATGCCAGGGACAGGCTCCTGGAATAAGGCACCTGCACAATTTCTCTGCCCACTTGTGTTCTCTTTCATCTTCCCCCTTCTTCCCTCCCCTCTTCTCCTCCATGGGGAATACCCCATGCTGGACTTGAAAGACAATGATGGATCAGGGAAAATGGTAAGTCAATGAGGACAATGATAGGTCAGGTAAAAGAAGAAGGCCCCAGACCTAGCAAGGCAGTGAGATTGCCACTGTGAGTAGCATAAAGGGGCAGAGATGAGCAGAGAAGACCACATCGACCACTGTACTTCCTGGAAAAAGCTAGCAAATGGTTTGAAACTAAGTCAAGATATCACTTTTTTGGAGATGGCGTCTTGCTATGTTGCCCAGGCTGGTCTTGAACTCCTGGGCTCAAGCAATTCTCCCACCTTGGCCTCCCAAGTAGCTGAGACTACAGGTGTGTGCTACCATGCCTGGCTAAGATATCATCTAGAAATCACAGGGAGACAACAGAAAGTGGGATGAATAGGAAAAGCCACGACATGCCCAACTTTAGCAGGATTTTGAATCTACCAATCCTGATTTATCACATTCCTTCTTGCTACCAATCAGGTTTCTGCCATCAATCCCAACACTATCTCCCTTTTTATTTATTTAGTCCCATCCCAATCCTACCAGAATAAGGGTTGCTGGCCAGGCTACCATCCCTCCCAGTCAGCGGAGTAGTGGGTGTGGGAAATGGGATGCTGTAGTAATCCTAGAAAAGAGGGAAAAAAAAGAGCAGACATTCAATGTCACTCATTCCCCAGCATGAGTATTATTTCCACAGAGGAAAGAATAGAAGAATGTGAGAGTTGTGCAATTTATCCAGTCACTAATTAAGCTGCCTAGAGTTAGCACAAACTCCACATTACTCTTGCATACACTGTCCCCCTTGCCTGGCCATGAGCACAGTCAGGCAAGGTCTACGGGTATGCCCACTTGAGAATATGTCAAAGTCCATGAGGACCAATATTTTCAGCACTTTAGATGTCATCCCTATCAGTTTATACCAAGCTTATTCTACTGAGAAAACAGATCATTCTGTAATTTAAAGTGACTAGGACAAACAAAAAGCACCCTGAGTGCTCCAGATTACTTTACTAGGTTATAGATTAGGTTAAATGGCATTTACTAAGATGCCACAACTCTGATTTAAAAAAAGAAGAAAAAAGGCTGGGTGCGGCGGCTCACGCCTGTAAGCTCAGCACTTAGGGAGGCAGAGGCAGGTGGATCACAAGGTCAGGAATTCAAGACCAGCCTGGCAAAGATGGCGAAACCCCATCTCTACTAAAAATACAAACAAAAAATTAGCCAGGGGTGGTGACGGGCCCCTTTAATCCCAGCTACTCGGGAGGCTGAGGCTTTGACCCAGGTGGCAGAGGTTGCAATGAACCAAGATGACGCCACTGCACTCCAGCTTGAGAGACAGAGTGAGACTCTGTCTTTAAAAAAAAAAAAAAAAAGTTATCTTCTATTGGAAACCCTCCCCCAAATCCCTATATTCTAATATGCCTTAGATCAGAGTGTATGGAGGACTGGGATGGGAAAGAGCTATGTCTGTGACTGAGGTAATTCTCCCAACACTAATTTTAAGACTACTTTATTTTCCAAAGCTCTATCCCACATACTCACCAATGGAAATCTTGTCTGAAGCATCTGCAAGTCATCATAACCATATACTTGTGGCTGAAAGATACAGATATATAGCAATAACAGGAACTGGTCATGATGTTAGCAAACTAAGGAGCCAAGAGACAAGCTAATTCAACAGAATATTCATCCTCATTCTGGGTTAGAACAGGACATGGATTATTTCCTTCAATTTTATTTAAGGAAAAAGCAGTAAAGTACAAAGAGATTAAATGATTCATGAAAGGTCTTGAAGCTTTCCTTGAGCTAAATACTACTGATTCTAGTAGGCTGGCTTCTTGATACCAATAGAGTAGACACAAAATATACATGAACAACCAGTTTTACTCTCTATTCTACAACTCTCTGTCTCTTATACTCTTCAAAATCTGGCTTAAAAATAATCTCCTCCATAAAGAATATTTTACTTTTCTCCAATTTCAGGGTTTTAAGGTAGTGACTACACATTAAAAATGTGTAACTGTGTTATTTGGATGTGTCAGCAGTATAATATTTATCTAGACTTTGTCTCTGAGGGCAGGAACAGGTATCTTTTTTAAAACTTTTTCATATACCCTTCATCTTAATAGCTACCAAATACTTGAAGGTCAAGAAGACACTAGGGCAAAAAGCTACTACTACTGTCAGCCACCCACTTATTCTCAAAGCCCCAGATTGAGTCAGGAAACTTTCCTCTAACCAGGCCAGACCAGCAAACACACTCAAGAGTTACAGATTTAATCAAATCAGAGAAAATAATTCTTAGGGCCAGGAGTAGTGGCTCAGGCCTATACATAACCCCAGTTCTTTGAGAGGCTGAGGCAGGAGAACCACCTGAGCCTGGGATTTTGAGACCAGCCTAGGCAACATACGAAGACTCTGTCTCTAAAAAAAATTTTTCAAACTTAGCCAGGCATGGGGATGCACACCTGTAGTCTTAGCTACTTGGGGAGTCTGAGGTGAGAGGATTGCTTGAGCCCAGAGTTCAAGACTGCAGTGAGCTAGCTATGATTGTTTCACTGCACTCTAGCCTGGGTAAAAGAGCAAGATCTGTCTCAGAAAATAAAATAATAGTCATAATTATCTAAGACACTAAAAAGGATTCTAGATGAACATTCTGGCCTTTGGCTTCTGAGGCCCAGAAGTTGTGTTTCAAACAGGGCAGATATTCTCATCACACATATACATACATATTGTGCACACACACATGCATACATGTGTGCACCATAAACCAGAGCAGATACACAATAGATGGGTTGGCCTCAGTTTAGTCCATTAGTACTTTTCCCAAAACTGCAAAGATTAAAACCAGTTTGATTACATGTAGCAATTCCTCATTTATTTTATATTTTAATTACAGTTGACCCTTAACACAGGTTTGAACTGCATGCTGTTTATACGTGAATCTTTTCCAACCAGACACACAGATCAAAAATACAGTCACATTTATAGAATGCAAAACCCATATACATGGATTCCACAGAGCCAACTGCAGGGCTTGAGTATGTGCAAGTTTTGGTATTCACAGGGGTCCATCTGAAGCCAGAGCTATAAAAAGAGCAGCCACAGCATCCTCACCTTTTGAAGAAGATCCTTTAGTCCCACTTACCGGGTAGGCATGTAACAGCCCTGGAGCCATAATATACGGATTAGGCAACAACGGCGGGACCCCAGGAGGGAGGTTGGGAGGAGCTTTTCCTAAAAGAGAAATTACATTTTTATCCTATCACACAATTACTTACCTCTTCCATCCCAGAGGAATGCCATCTGCTTATGCAAGACTACCTGAAGTCGTAGCAACTGAGCTTCGAGTCGAGGCTGTGACAGTGGAGTTGCTGCCTAGGCTGAGGCCCAGGCTACTGCCACTATTGAGACTGGAGGAGACACTGACCACTGGGGGAGGTGCAGAGACTGTGCTGGATGTGGTGGAAAAAGTGCTGGAGGAAGAATGGAGATTCGCCTCACTCTCCACACTTGTGTGCTTCAAAAGGGGGAGCAGTGGAAGAGAGAAGAAGAAAAGAGATCAGCGTCACAGGTCAGGAAAAATAAGATAAGATAATCCCTCCTGCTGAATATATTATTATGTCAACTTCCTAATTAAAGAGACCAAGTAGGCAAGGTACCAAAGTACACTCTGCTAAAGTAGTTAGAAATAATCTCCAGCTACATATTCCTCAAGAGTCATCTGGCATTCGAATGGTAACACACTCACTGCACATCATCATCCTGTTCAGAAAGACAGTAACGCAAATGGAGACAGATTCCTCAGAGACTAACATTGGTTCATAAAGGAACAGAGAGAGTTGAGATGTAAAAAATACACTACAGCTTTCTCTCCCCAACTTTTCTTTACTAGTTGAGACCAGTTTGTGGACTAGGAGAAAGCAAAAATTCTGATTTTACTTTTTTTTTGAGACAGGGTCCCATCTGTTGCCCAGGCTGGGGTGCAGTGGTGCAATACTGGCTCACTGCAACCTTGGCTTCCTGAGCTCAAACAATCCTCCCACTTCAGCCACCCGAGTAGCTAGGACTCTATGAGTGTACCACCAGGCTTGGCCAACCTTCAAAAAATTTGTGTGGGGATGAGGTCTCACTGTATTGCTCAGGTTGGTCTCAAACTCCTGGGCTCAAGAAATCCTCCTGCCTTGGCCTCCCAAAGTGTTGGGATTACAGAGGTGAGCCACTGCGCCTGGCCACAATTCTGACTTTAAACCTGAAACTGTGTATTTGAACAGAGACTCCTAAAGGAGCCTTAGCCCTCATATCTCCCAGGCTTCTGGCAAATCTGACACTTTTGTCCAAAATGGGTCCTTCCCTTTACAGGCTCAGCTTAATTCTATTAATAGTTGTTACAAATCGAAACAACAAAATTGACTCTTGGACCAAAAGCTCTCAACTGGCATCTACCTTCACAAAAATATCCAGCCTTGCACTGATTCTTTTCAGAACTCATGTTTGGCATATCCAAGATCAAGAAAAGAGAACAGCCCTACCAGTTAGAAAGGTATGTTCTTCCAGAATTTATTAAAGCATACAAAGCCCAACTATATATTCAGTAGGGGGAAAAAGCAGAAAGTCACTTTCAGGGCTTTTAGCAATGGCCCAGAGCTCAATGTTTAGGGATTGTTCTGCCTCTCTTGGCTTCCTAACATCCCTTTACTCGTTTTCCTGCAACCTCAAATCAATTATTTTGCCGACTCATGAAGAAATTTTCAATAATTCTCTCTTGGGACAATCTTAGGGTTGGATAGTTCTAAGTGTAAGAAAACCACACATCCCTCTCTGCATCACACTTACCAAAAGAGTGGATGTCGAAGTGCGCCCAGAAGATGTTGATGATGAAAGGGTATTCTGCTGCGTTGATAACGTGCTGTCAGAACAAAAGAGGTTGCCATCAGCCATAGTGCTATAGTTACCTGACCTAGAGCTTCAGTCAAGAACATAACAAGGAAATAAGAGATAATATGAGACACCAAGGAGGTCTGAGATCATATATATGTTAAGCACAATGCCCAGCCAGGGGTAGTCAGCAGTTAAAGCAAAAGTGGATGTTGAAAAGGGGAAAATTAAAACAAGCCTCCTCTGTCTTCACTTCCCACAGTTCTCAGGTCACCCACTTACCACAAAAGCAGGGCTAATGTGGTCTCTGCCAGGTCAAGGGAATAAGAAAGAACCAGAGAGCTCTGTTACTGCTATTCACCAACCCCAACCTCCATCCTCACCCCAAATCACCTGCTGTGTTGTGTGGTGGTAGTATTTGGAATCTCCTCACTGTGGCTCAAGCCACCCAAGGAGGATGAATGCTGATTGGTTGTCGTCAGTAAGGAAGCTGCAGATACCGTTTCATTGAGAGGGGGGATGCTAGAAGTGGAAGGTGAATCAGATTTCACTGCAGAGCCTGTAGCACCTAGAAACATAGAAAGAAGGAAGTCCACTTATCAGAAAAAAGGGAATGTCTATAAGCGGTGACTACAGTCCCAGGCTGCTCCAAAGACAAGAGGATGAGTTATTTAACAGTGGACTGTATTACGTAGAATCTTTTTTCTTTAATGCTGAGAATTACACAGCATAGGTCTCATTTATCCAGTGAAGGGAACTAATGGATTATCACCATTTTAAGATAGAAAACCAGAAACGTAAGAGGGGAAAAGCCTGAAGAACACTCACCTTCAACAGATTGTGTGGTCTGTAACTGCGTGGCCTGCACAGAACTGAAGCCATTCTGGTAAAAAAAAAACAGAAGAGCAAGAAACAGACAAACTCATGTGAATGAGGCAAGTTAGCACTGATTCAGCTTTATTTTGGTCAACAAATCTTTAGGAGAAATTCTGTAAATTAACCAAAAGGATTAATATTAATACAATGCAGACTATCCAAAAAACCAAAATAGTAACAAAAATTAAACAACAGAACTGAGATATACCAACACTGTGTGACCAAAAGCAAAAGAAGGAAACCCTACAAATTGCTGAAGACACCCCAAACCTAAAACAGATAGAGGAAAGGCCCAAAGTCCACATTCAGTGATTTTTGGGGAAGGATGAGTACAACAGTTCAGTCATACCACCTATTCCACTGGCAGCATCTGACAGTCACTCAACATCACCTCTGGCATATGCTGTCTCCCTCACCATGCCAGGACATAGCAAGGTGAGGTCTACTGACATGCACCCAGAAATCTGGCAATCACATCTTCCCAGAAGACAGGACAGGCACTTGAGACTGATTCTACTAGTGACAATGAATTTTTTGTACAAGAGAATGGTTTCCTGACTCATCAGTCTCCAGGTTTGCTGATAAGAACTTTTAATTAACTAATCACAGATGTGTGCCTTTTTCATATTCTCAATCACTACTTCCAAAGTTTCTTTGCACCATTTGCTGAAAAGTAAAACACTAATATTTAAGGAATTTTTGCCCACTATTCTAACCAATTCCCAGGGGTTCATGAAGCCACTACCTTTGCCTGAGTCAGGTCCTTTTGGGGTGATGAAGAGATGGAGCTGGGGTACCGCCGAGTCTGTGTGGATCTCTGTTCATAAAGAGGGCCCTGAGCATTATTTTGGGAGGTATAGGTTGTCGACTGAATTGGGCCGCTCTGATAACCAGACTCCTGACTCTGGTTAGATGAAATTGTAGAGGAAGATTCACTGTAAATAATGAAGAAAAAAATCTCAGACAAACAAAATAGATCAGATCTACTGATACTAAGGAAATTGTGGAGATCTACTAGTGGAATAACTTGATTTGAATCAAGAAATTTTTCAGCAACAAGTAAAAGAATCTATCAAAATTTTCTCCTGATAACACTAGGAATCCCTACCTTCTATAGTGCCAGAGATCTAAATTAAGAATTAATCTTAAAAACATCTAGGCTGGGTGCGGTGGCTCACGCCTGTAATCCCAGCACTTTGGGAGGCCGAGGCGGGCAGATCACGAGGTCAGGAGATCGAGACCATCCTGGCTAACACAGTGAAACCCCATCTCTATTAAAAATACAAAAAAAGTAGCCAGGCGTGGCGGGCGCCTGTAGTCCCAGCTACTTGGGAGTCTGAGGCAGGAGACTGGCAGGAACCCAGGAGGCGGAGCTTGCAGAGAGCCGAGATAGTGCCACTGCAGTCCAGGCTGGGTGACAGAACAAGACTCCGTTTCAAACAAACAAACAAACAAAAAAATTTTAAAAAATCTTAAAAACATCTTCAAGTCTTCAAGGAAGAAAAAAGTCCCTTGGCTCCCCCCTACATTCTGCTGTTATAAGAAAAAGTGGATCCGGAAGCTGTGGCTCATGCCTGTAATGCCAGCACTTTGGGAAGCCAAGGTGGGCGGATCACAAGGTCAGGAGCTCAAGACCAGCCTGGCCAACATGGCAAAACCCCGTCTCTACTAAAAATACAAAGAACAGCCAGGCATAGTGGTGGGCGCCTGTAATCCCAGCTACTCAGGAGGCTGAGGCAGGAGAATCGCTTGAACTTGGGAGGCAGAGGTTGCAGTGAGCTGATAGTGCCATTGCACTCCAGCCTGGGTGACAAGAGCAAGACTCTGTCTCAAAATAAAAAAGAAAAAGTGGCTAAATGTCAGTATACAGGATACATTACTCTTGGCCCCTTCTATACATTCATGGACCCTAAGCACAGGAAAAGCCATCTTTTGTTCACACTCATTTTAGAGAATTCTGAATTCTAGGTTCCCTCAAGAACCATGTAAGATTTGGGCCAGGCGTGGTGGCTCACGCCTGTAACCCCAACACCTTTGGAGGCCAAGGTGGGTGGATTACCTCAGGTCAGGAGTTCAAGACTGGCCTGACTAACATGGTGAAACCCCGTCTCTACTAAAAATACAAAATTAGCCGGGCATGGTGGTGCATGCCTCTAATTCCAGCTACTAGGAAGACTGAGGCAGGAGAATTGCTTAAACCTGGGAGGCGGAGGCTACAGTGAGCAGAGATTACGCCATTGCACTCCAGCCTGGGCAACAAGAGCAAAACTCTGGGCCAGGCGTGGTGGCTCATGACTGTAATCCCAGCACTTTGGGAGGCCGAGGCAGACGGATCACCCGAGGTCAGGAGTTCAAGACCAGCCTGGCCAAGATGGTGAAACCCTGTCTCTACTAAGAATACAAAAATTAGCCAGGCGTGGTGGCACATGCCAGTAATCTCAGCTACTTAGGAAGCTGAGGCAGGAGAATTGCTTGAATCCGGGAGGCAGAGGTTGCAGTGAGCCGAGATCACGCCATTGCACTCCAGCCTGGCAACAAAGCAAAACTCCATCTCAAAAACAAAACAAAACAAAACAAAAACAAAAACAAACTGGGGGCATGGTTGCTCACGCCTGTAATCCCAGCATTTGGGGGGGCCAAGGTGGGTAGATCGCTTGAGGTCATGAGTTCTAGACCAGCCTGGCCAACATGGTAAAACCCCATCTCTACTAAAAAATACAAAAATTTGCTGGTTATGGTGGTGGGCACCTGTAATCCCAGCTACTCGGGAGGCTGAGGCAGGAGAATCATTTGAACCCGGATGGCGGAGGTTGCAGTGAGCCGAAATCGTGCCACTGCACTCCAGCCTAGGCAACAGAGTGACAGTCTGTGTTTTAAAAAAAAAAAAAAAAAAAAAAAAATTTGTAGAGACAGGGACTCATTATATTGCCCAGGCTGGTCTTGAACTCCTGGCCTCAAGCAATCCTCCTGCCTTGGCCACCCAAAGTGCTGGGATTATAGGTGTGAGCCATCACATCCAGCCCCTAGGGGGCATATTTCTACCTGTTTAGTTATAGATAACCCTAATAATAATATTTTAAAGCACTCAAAATGCTATGATTGACTATTTTCCCCCAGCCATGCAGAAAGGCTTGGCCTCTCCAGAGTTCTAAAAATTACCCACAGATTAAAAAAGTAGTAAAAGGTTAATAAGAGAGGTCTTATGGCTAATGTTTCCTCTACCTGGCCGTGCTGGTATACAGGCTACTTGGAGCCTGGCTTGAAGAGGCGCTCGTGGTGGGGGTGGACTCATAATCAGAAAGGACAGGCTCTGACCCAAATTGCAATGCCCCAAACTGCAGGTTTAGCCCTGAGATATCTGCTGAGCCAGGCATCTCCACAGCCAGAGCAGGAATCTATAGAGAAAGGTGAAGGAGAAGAGAAAGTAATGGCTTTAATACAACCTTACTAAAGACTAAAAAAAACCTTCCCCTTTAAATTTCCAAACTTACCTTTTAATCTCAATTCTCAAGCCCCACACCCCTTGCCATAAGATGTTATCTACCTAAAAGTTTAAGTACCTTAGAAGTCAAGGAGGCTTTTTTCTTCTGCTGTTTCAGTTTCTGCTGAGCTGGCTGAGGGCTAGAGGACTGGTTGTCTGAAGATCCAGGCGACATCTGTGGAGCCGACGTGGATTTGCTTGGCAGAGGAGAAGACGGAGGTGGAGGTGCAGCTGTGGAGGTAGCCACTGCAGGTGACTTCTCCTGAAGGAACACCTCCATCATGGTTGAAGACGGGGTAAAAGCCTGGCGCTTTGTAAAGGGGCTGTGCACTGTTGAATCACTTGGGTTCTTCAAATCTGCAAGAGGAAACCCAGAATATGAAGCCAGAGATGCTGATGAATCTCAAGGAAATGCTATTATCCTGCACTAGCACCATGAATGAGGACTGTAAAAATCAGAAACTCATATAAGCAGGCCTTCTTTCGGGGCTTAATCTCATTTCTATAGGTGACAATCACTGGATTACATTTTTTTTTTTTTTTTGAGATGGAGTCTCACTCTGTCACCCAGGCTGGAATGCAATATGCAATGGCGCAATCTCAGCTCACTGCAACATCCACCTCCTGGGTTCAAGCGATTCTCTTGCCTCAGAGTAGCTGGAACTACAGGTGCATGCCACCACGCCTGGCTAATTTTTGTGTTTTTGGTAGACACGGGATTTCATCACGTTGGCCAGGCTGGTCTCAAACTCCTGACCTCAAGTGATCCATCCGCCTCGGCTTCTCAAAGTGCTGGGATTACAGGCATGAGCCGCCGCACCTGGCCTACATCCATCCTTAAATAAAGCCTAATTAAATCAACACCATTACCCAGCCTGTGTAAGAAAGGAATGCACAAATTGTCCAAGTTTAAAGTACCGCAAGTTCTCATTTAACATCATCCATAGGTGCTTGGAAACTGGCTTTAAGCAAAAACAATGCATGGCACATCTTTGAATAAGTTTCCTTCAACATGATTTCATTATAATGTTGATGAGGAAAAAAAAAAAAAAATGGCCAGGCGCAGTGGCTCATGCCTGCAATCCCATCACTTTGGGAGGCCAAGACCAGCAGATTGTTTGAGCCCAAGAGTTCGACACACACCTGGGCAACATGGTGAAAACCCATCTCCAGAAAAAATAAAAAATTAGCCAGGCACGGTGGTACAAGCCTGAGGTCCCAGCTACTCAGGAGGCTCAAGTGGGAGGATTGCTTGAGCCCAGGAAGATGAGGCTGCAGTGAGCCAAGATAGTGCCACTGTACTCCGGTCTGGATGACAGAACGAGACCTTGTCTTATGTTTCGCAAAAAGTCGCAGTTTCCAAGAACCTATCAATGACATTAAGTGAAGACTTACTGTATAAAATCTTAAGATGGCGAAGTCTATGAACCTAAAGGCAATATGTTATTTTCAAACACTGAAGATAAATCTAAGGAGAATAATAATTAAAACCCCAATCAACAGAAGACTGCAAATATGTATATGGTTAAAATTTTTTTTTTTTTTGAGAAACGCTAGCTACACACTAGCTCTGCAGCCCAGGCTAATGTACAGTGGTGCAAACACAGCTCACTGCAACCTCAACCTCCTGGGCTCAGGCAATTCTCCTGCCTCAGCCTCCCTAGGAGCTGGGATCACAGGTGCACACCACCACGCTCATTTAATTGAAAACGATTTTTCCTAGGCTTAGGCTGTCCTCTCACTTCAGCCTCCCAAAGTGCTAAGATTACAGGTGTAAGCTACCATGCCCAGCCTCTAAATCTGATGAGAAATATATAGCCTCAAATTTTATTATTCCCCAACTTTCTGAATTCAGCTTATCTGATTAGGAGAAATACATGTAGGAAGGTAATCAACTAGCTTCCCCTTTTCTTCACTTCAGGACACATTCTCCACTCCCTCCCCCTGCTAGCCTCTTGACAGTAATGCTCCAATGCTTTAAAGATTCAAGTCACTTTCCATCTTCTCACCATACTGCACCAGTGATGGGGATTGTGTCGTTGAGCCCATGTCCCAAGAGGAGGTGGTGGTGCTTCCAGACTGAGAATGCTGAGCTGCCAACTGAGCCAGGGCTTGGGCAGTCTTGAATTGCTCCAAGAACTGGGAGCCCGTAGTACTGCCGCCTTTAGCTTCACCGACATCACCAAATCCTTTCCCTAACATGCTCACCTGTAGATCAATAAAGAGATGAGAGAAACCTACAGCCAGTAACCTTGTTCAGCTACTCATAAAGACACTTATCCAGACAGAGCGCCAGTATAGATCAAGCAAGTAAAGAATACTGTCACACTGGGTATACAGCATAGTCCACTAGAGTATAGGACCTAGAGTCAGACTGTCTTAGAATGAAATCCTGGCTATGTAAGCTTGGAAAAATTATTTTTTAATCTCTCTTTGCCTCACTTTCCTCATCTGGAAATAGGAATAAAAGTAAAGCTGTATGAGGATTAAATTAAAGCACTTAATACATGCATGGCACATAGTCATCACTCAAAAAAGAGAGCCATTAAAACTTTATATAAGTTTTATATCATCATTACTTCCTTCTTCCTGCTTCTCAGGGATAAAATTCTGCTGACTGGAGAATTTTTTTTTTTTTTGAGACGGAGTCTCGCTCTGTTGCCCAGGCTGGAGAGAAGTGGCGCTATCTCAGCTCACTGCAAGCTCCGCCTCCCGGGTTCACGCCATTCTCCTGCCTTAGCCTCCCGAGTAGCTGAGACTACAGGCACCGGCCACCACACCCGGCTAATTTTTTGTATTTTTAGTAGAGATGGGGTTTCACTGTGTTAGCCAGGATGGTCTCCATCTCCTGACCTTGTGATCCACCCGCCTCGGCCTCCCAAAGTGCTGGGATTATAGGTGTGAGCCACCGTACCCGGCCGAAAATTTTTAAATCAACCAATAAAATTAACATAAATGTAATGTAAGATTTTACTTTAGCCATTAAGGTCCTTGCCCTTCTCATTAAAAAAACTCAAAAGAAACAACAACTAAGTGGAGCCTCATCTCGATGCTGCTAATAACTAGCACAGAGGCAAAAAGGAAAAGTTAAAGGGCATCCCAACTTCTACACTAGACAATCAAGTAACGTATCAGTAGGATTTGACTGTTTTCTCCATGTACATACAAGTTCTAAAGGGTAATCACTGCGCCGAATGCAGTGGCTCACGCCTGTAATCCCAGCACTTTGGGAGGCTGAGGCGGGTGGATCACCTCAGGTCAGGAGTTTGAAACCAGCCTGACCAACATGGTGAAACTGTGCCTCTACTAAAAATACAAAATTAGCCGAGCGTGGTGGCGGGCGCCTGTAACCCCAGCTACTCAGGAGGCTGAGGCAGGAGAATTGCTTGAACCCAGGAGGCGGAGGTTGGGTGAGCCGAGATCGCACCATTGCACTCCAGCCTAGGCAACAAGAGTGAAACTCTGTCTCTAAATAAATAAATTTAAAAAAATTTTTTTAGAGAAAGGGTTTCATTCTGTCACCCAGGCTGGAGTACAGTGACGAGCTCATAGCTCACTATAGTCTTGAACTCCTAGTCTCAAGCAATCTTCCCACTTTAGCGTCCAGAGTAGCTGAGACTACAAGAGCGTGCCAGTGTCCCCAGCTGAAAATGTCTTTTTGATATCAAAAGTCTGATTTCGTTGTAAATTTTCACAATTCCAGACATTAAGAGGGCAATTAACAATTAAGAGACATAGATCACATAACCACATTTTCCAGTCATTTATCTTAAGGGTTGGTAGTTATTTCTTGATCTTCATTACACCTTCTTACAATCTTGGTGCTATTTTCTTTCCTCTTTTTCTACTTAATCCCAACACTTCTCTCCATTTCCCTTCTCCCACCTCTTCTCACCTGTTACCTTTCAGATGTGGCAGGACATTGACCACCAAATTACTAAGTTAACACACACAAAAAACATTTTAAGACAACAGTTAAAAACTGACCGAGTTCTGAATTAGTAGCTAGTTTGGCAGTTTTCTAGTTAAACTAATTACTCTAACTGGAAAAATAAAATTATATGCACACACGGTCTGCTTACCTCTTACAACTTTAGTATCTCTCCATCAAAAAATAAACAGACAGGAGAGAAAAAGAGAAAAAAAGAAAAAGCAGTACTTCTTAGGACTCACTGACTATGAGAAAACTGGTACTTGCAGCATCTTTGTTTAGTTTAAATGATTCCTTTGATGTAGTTAATGACCTTGAATGTTTTAAATGCTCTGAGTCAACAAGTAATGTGCCATAAATGTTCTAAGTTATTCATAATACCACTACTGAAACCACACTTGTATAGCCACCTTTGGGGAGACGGAAAGGACTAGCACTTTTATCTCCACTTACGGAGAAATGGAGACACAGCTAGTAAGTGGCAGAAATGGGAAGACCATAGGTTTCTGGAGGCCTTGTCTACAAATATCTGGTTTAAGTAAATACAGAAGACAAATTCTGCCCCATCAAGAAATGGGGAACTGCTACAATCTCCCATCAGAGTTTAATGAGGGCTGCAAAAGGATTAAAATGAATTGACAAGTTTATGTCATTGATTTTCTCTCAAGAGTAATGGCAAATAGTATTCATTCAGCACAATGAGTAGTCAATAAATGATGTTAACTTATTCTTGTAAGAATACTCAGTCTGTCCAGAACTAAGTCCTCTCTTAGAGCTATCCCCTATTACCCAACTCAAACATCTCTACATCCAAGTCTGCTTAAGAAAACAAAGAGGATGCTTCACCTACCAAAAACCTGACTATCTTTGGAAAGAACCACGTATGTGTGTTAGGATTAGCAGGAAGGTTTGATTAGGACAAACCATGTTTCCTACTCACCATACTGTGATGAGAAAATGTGTTCCCTGAAGCAGACTGTGATATGGCAGTCTGCTTCGAATTACTGAACACCAGAGGCTGGGCCAGAGAAGGAGCCTGAGACGGATCCAGATTAGATGAATCATTCTCCATTGTAGATGGTGTCTTCCCCAGCAGAACAGCAAGGTCAATTCTAGTGGGGAAGGGAAGGGATCTTGATGAATAATGACTGAACATGCTAACATTCCCCAACACTCAAATCAGATTAGATCAAAATGAGGCCACTTGCTAGGGCTTCTTCTAGCCCTTTTAGGGCTCAAACACAAAGCCTTGAAATGCTTAATTTCCCAAAATAACTGATGCATACGAGCCACTGTAGTATATAGCTGAATTCCACTGATGTTGCCAATAATAATGATTAATTTTTTAAGTTATTAATTTAATGAAATATCAAAAAAAATTTTTTTTTGGACACAGAGTCTCTCTCTGTCACCCAGGCTGGAGTGCAGGGGCTGGAGTGCAGTGGTTGGAGTGCAGTGGCACTCGGCTCACTGCAAGCTCTGCCTCCCAGGTTCACGCCATTCTTTGGCCTCAGCCTGTAGCTGGGACTACAGACACCTGCCACCACGCCTGGCTAATTTTTTATTTTATTTTATTTTTAGTAGAGATGGGGGTTTTACTGCGTTAGCCAGGATGGTCTCAATCTCCTGACCTCGTGATCCGCCCACCTTGGCCTCCCAAAGTTCTGGGATTACAGGTGTGAGCCACCGCGCCTGGCCTCAAATGCTAGTTTTAATGCAGCAGCTCAATAACTGAGCCAAAACTTAGAAGTACTTATCCATGATTTTTATACCGAATACCTGTCACTACCAATTCCTAAAATAGAAAATCATATACCAGAACACTGGAATATTCAAATGGCTTTAGAACAGGGGAAGTTTGGAAGATATTTTTTCCCGCAATTTTCGTAAAATTTCAAAAGTTACCTGTGGTATAATATATACTTGAGCTTTGCCTTGTTCCCGGCACAGAGCTCCTAAAACATTTAGAACTTCCTAAGTGATAGTGTCCTTTGTTATTCATAACACACTTCTTTCAACCATACCTGAATTTACGCTAATGAGGTAGCCCAGGGTGGGGCCCCAGATAGCTTCAGGATGAGGGCTGGTCACTAGAAAGACCAGATAAGGCTGGGCACGGTGGCTCACACCTGTAATCCCAGCACTTTGGGAGGCCGAGGCAGATGGATTAGTTGAAGTCAGGAGTTTCAGACTGGCCTGGCCAACATGGTAAAACCCTACTAAAAATACAAAAATTAGCCAGGCGTGGTGGTGGGTGCCTATTATCCCAGCTACTCAGGAGGCTGAGGCAGGAGAATTGCTTGAACCTGGGAGGCAAAGGTTGCAGTGAGCCAAGATTGTGCCACTGCACTCCAGCCTGGGCAACAGAGTGAGACTGTCTCAAAAAGAGAAAGACCAGGTAAGAGGGTTGGAACTTTCAGAAGCCCCTCCCAATCCCACCAAATTCCAGGGGTGTAGGGGAGGTGGCTATTAAGTCCAATCACCAATGGCCAATGATTTAATCAATCATGCCTAGGTAATAAAACTCGTAACAATAAGATTTGGAGAGCTTTAGGATACCTGCAGAAGACAAGGAAGGTGTGTGTGCCCCACCCACACCCATTCATACCTTGCCCTGTGCATTTCTTCCACTTGGCTGTTCCTGAGTTGTACCTTTACAATAAACCAGTAATGGGCCAGGTGCAGTGGCTCACACCTGTAATCCCAGCACTCTGGGAGGCAGAGGTGGGTGGATCACCAGAGGTCAGGCTGGCCAATATGGTGAAATGCCGCCTCTACTAAAAATGAAAAATTAGCTGGGCATAGTGGTGCATGCCTGTAATCCCAGCTACTTGGGAGGCTGAGGCAGAAGAATGGCTTGAACCCAGGAGGTGAAGGTTGCAGTGAGCCAAGATCACGCCACTGCACTCCAGCCTGGGTGACAAAGCAAGACTCCATCTCAAAAACAAAACAGTAATGGCAAGTAAAACTCCTGAGTTCACAGTCATTCCAGTGAGTCATCAAACTTGCTAAGGGGGTGATGGGAACCTCCAAATTTGTAGCTGGCTGGCAGAACCTCTGAAGCTGAGGCAGTCTTGTGGAACTGAGCCTTCAACTTGTGGGGTCTGCACTAACTCTGGGTAATGTCAAACTGAATTTTTGAGCTATCAGGCCCAGGTCTAGAAAAAATCCAAGAAGTTTCCAGGGAATTAAAAATATTCCCTGAAGAGTGTATCTCCTACCACTGATCCCTAGAGATTCAAATTCTAAAATGTTTATTAGCTGGATCCTGCTGATCCAAAGGAAAAAAGCGACCATTATAGTCAGTGGGCTCAGAGAACAGGAGAAGAAACTACTGAACGGTTCTAAAAAATTCAGAAATAAATGAAAACATTTCCACTTTTGGCTCTTCTTTCCCTGACTTACTTCAAGACAAGTTATATACTCAATGCTGGTGATATGAAAGGCTGATCTTTGTAATTAAAGTGCTATTTGTGGGGAGAATCAACTTTAAAATTGTAACATATAAACTTCCATTCAGTAGATTAACCAGTACTAAGTTTTAGAAGTCTCTCCATCAACTGGCCGGGCACGGTGGCTCACGCCTGTAATCCCAGCCACTTTGGGAGGCAGAGGTGGGCAGATTACCTGAGGTCAGGAGTTCGAGACCAGCCTGGTCAACATGGTGAAACACCATCTCTACTAAAAATAGAAAAATTAGCCAGGCGTGGTGGCACATGCCTATAATCTCAGCTACTCGGGAGACTGAGGCGGGAGAATTGCTTGAGCCCAGGAGGCGGAGGTTGCAGTGAGCCGAGATCGTGCCACTGCACTCTAGACTGGCTGACAGAGTAAGACTCTATCTCAAAAAAAAAAAAAAAAAGAAAAAAAAAGAAGTCGTCTCTCCATCAACTTAAGAGGAATGTAATGTAATTTGGTTATTATTATTACTGACACCATGGGAGTTTACAAAGGCCAGTGCCACTCCTCCTTACAGTTAGCAGATACGTTTAAAGAAATGGTAATAAATTTTACTGCACACTTGCCTCTGACCAGCAGTGATTGTCACATTCTCCGCAGGCAGAGGCACTGAAGACACGTTAGAGGCAGTGAAGATCTTGGTCTCAGAAAGCTGGAAAACAGAGGGATTAGTCACTCTTGGTGTCAAGGATGCTACAGTCAGAAACTTGGCATAGATAAGGGGAATTAAACATCAAGAAAAAGTGAAAGCCCTATAAAGAGAAAACTATCTACCCTGAGGAATCCTGAATGGATTGACTTTCAAGCCGTTCAATATATCCTCAATGGTTTTAGCCAAAGAAAGAGTAGAACCAAGGAACCCAGTAAAATATAGTGGAGTCACATGATCATATGCATACTGAGCTTACAGGGATGCTAGACATAAAAAAAAAAAAAAAGAAAAGAAAATCCCTCTACATTTTCCCATTACAGTTCCCAATTCCCACCTCTACCCAAAGCACACTTGTATTCTACTACTCCCTTCACAGCTCCACCCCTCCCAAAGAAAGATCATAACCAAGATGAAGAAATAAATAAAAGAAGTTCATTTTTGGCTTTTGAGCAGTAAGGGCCCAAGTACTGGTGAATTAAGGTTTTTTTGGGAGATCGTTTTAACTAGATGTTATTTTTACCTTAATATTTGACTTTGTGACATCTAGTCTTTCCACTATTAAGGCATCAAACTTAGGTAAGCAAATGTAGGGATTAACTTTTCCTACTATTCAAAAGTTGATTTGGGTTTCGGTTTTATTTCTTGATTAAAATCGCTAAAGCACAGAGAATCTACTCTCCCCTTAATACCCAACACCATGTATCATTCTCTGAAAGTTGCTTAAGCAGACAAGCCAAATCTCAGAAAGGAACATAATTTGCCCATTTTCACAAAGCAGTCTAGTTCGTTGATTATACAATAGAAAATAATCACCCTGTGATGCTGATGCCTCTGAAATTTAAAAAACCCAGAACTGGCAACCAAAACAGTCTTCACGTCATTTCCTCTTATCACAAAAGCTGTCTTGCCTAACTACGCGAAAGTATAGAAAAGTACACAGATTAAAAATGTTAAAACAAGAGTTTATCCACGATCAATGAAAACCATAATTCATAGCAAAAGCTTGACTGTGACCAGGAATCAGCAAAATTCTTACTCAGGTAGTATTCAAATGAATTCATAGAGCTTGTTTACGTGCCACCCATCTATGAGGTTTCCAAGTTGAGTCAAGCTGGCAGATAGCTTGACAGATATTTATCTCAATCACAATTATACAGTTGGGCTTCAAATAAATACAAGGGTTCCAGAGTCAACCAGCTTACAAGTTTGAGGATTTGGTACTACAACACTAGCTTTGTATCCACTGCCAATCCATTACAGGACCTTAAAGGAAATACTTAAAAGCACCAAGTAGTCATGTACCACCAGCAGCTGTTACTCAATGCACTACCTGCCTAACTCCACTTCTGGTGCCCTACCCAACCACCAATCTCTTCCTGGGATAAATCCGACAATCAGATATTGGACTTACACAAGTGCACTTGCCCTTTCCATAGTGTGGTTCCACAGAGTCCTGTTCATGCCCAGTCTCCTTCATATAACATATGTGAAATGTTCTGGCTCAGAACACTATTTTGGATGTAAAAGTTTTGGGTCAGAATCTTAAGGGTGAATTTTGAGGGGTAGAAACATACCCATTTTCTATCCCTAAACAACACTTAGGGATAGAAGGCATTAGTGAGGAATGACCTGGGAATACCTACATCTTCATTCCAATCTTCAGTCCCCCACTCCTCTGTTGCAGTCCTCCACGCACCTGAGAATAAAGAAAAATACTGAAGTAACTTCACTATTAAATGCCAGTACAAAACATGTGTAGAAAACATCAACGTATTAATTTTTTTGGCTGCCAAAAGTATGACTAAAATTTAGTAATCAGAAGAAGGCCAGGCGCGGTGGCTCATGCCTGTAATCCCAGTACTTTGGGAGGCCGAGGTGGGTGGATCACTTGAGGTCGGGAGTTCCAGACCAGCCTGACCAACGTGGCGAAACCCTATTTCTACTAAAAATACAAAAATTAGCCAGGCGTCGTGGCGCATGCCTGTAATTCCAGCTACTCAGGAGGCTGAGGCAGAAGAATGGCTTGAACCTAGGAGGTGGAGGTTGCAGTGAGCCAAGATCGCGCCATTGCACTCCAGCCTGGGCAACAAGAGTGAAACTCTGTCTTAAAACAAACAAACAAAAACAAAACAAAACAAAAAGAAATTCTTGGGCTTCAAAGATAGGGAAAGACTCTTTAGAAAGGCATACCTCAGAGTACCAGGGTTTTAATAAGATTATGATTTCACAGCTACTTTCAGTTTTTGTTATAAAGCAGGGATGGGGGTTGGGGGCGGCAGACAGACAACCACCTAATGCTCGAAGCAATATCTTTAAGGCCCTCAGGTTGATTTAGTGGTCAATTCAGTGAAACGGCAGCAACCAATTTAAACCATAACATGCAAACTACACCTCTTTATCTAGTATAAGACAAAAAAAACTGCAGGCAGTCTGAAGGATAGTAGCACTGATAGAGAAACACAAATGGTTACCACCTAATAGTGAAAGAGCAGTGAAGAAGGGTGGGTTTGAAACCCGAACTGAGGGCACTGAAAACTATCTGCTATGAGAATTGGATTAAAAATGCATACTCAGCAGAAGTCAAGTTTATAGATCTTATTGGTTTAACTATATAAGAAAAGCCCCATATAGAGCTGTTCTCTTCAAAAGATAATGAACAGGACTGAAAAATCAAGTATCAATGATATTGTCCTAACCCTACTCATACAGAACTTGAAATCTGACCTGCTGTGGTCATGGCACAGACAATCGGAGTATACACTCTCCTTGTGTTTGTTGGTAAACCAAAGCTGGGATACAGTTTCTACTGGAGAAATCCAAAAGCAATCAAGCCACCTTCCACATTCCTTTTTTGTGCTTCATGTATACATGTACTTTCAGAAAGAAAAAATTTTTTTAAAAAAAATTTTTTTCTTAAAAAATAAGGGTGAGAATTTCTTTGAGAACCAGGATTCTTCCCTTCAGCCAAAGGCACAGTAAAAACAAGAACCTGTCTAAAGAAGGGACAAGAGTACCCTTATTTTCTTGCTAGGGTAATATATATTAAATAACTCTTCAATCCTTCCCTCCTACTGGAAAAAGCTTGTAAGAATGAAAAGTCTCACATTCAGATACTGCGCCACTGAAGAGAAGTATTCTAACACCACATTAGAAGTATTCTAATACAAAACCCATCTAAAATTCTTCTAAACATTGAATAATGCAAAAATCTTATTTATTAAAGGAAAATACATTCATTGTAAAGACTTTCCCAGGTGGCCGGGCGCGGTGGCTCAAGCCTGTAATCCCAGCACTTTGGGAGGCCGAGACGGGCGGATCACAAGGTCAGGAGATCGAGACCATCCTGGCTAACCCGGTGAAACCCCGTCTCTACTAAAAAATACAAAAAACTAGCCGGGCGAGGTGGCGGGCGCCTGTAGTCCCAGCTACTCGGGAGGCTGAGGCAGGAGAATGGCATAAACCCGGGAGGCGGAGCTTGCAGTGAGCTGAGATCTGGCCACTGCACTCCAGCCTGAGTGACAGATCGAGACTCCGTCTCAAAAAAAAAAAAAAAAGACTTTCCCAGGAAAATATTTAAATTGCACCAGGGAAATCCCAAACCACTTAATAATGACAATATTCATGAAACCAAAGTCCAATATCAGTACAGACAAGTTACAAATCAGATTATTTTCTCCTCCTTCATTGATACCACACTTCCTTCTCAATGACATCCATCTTATCCTGGCTCGATGGAATCCAAGATGAGTTAGCACTTATACACAATCCTAGAGTTAGATGTGATCTAACAGGTTATCTAATCTAAGCTCTTGATGCAAGAATTTTTTTCTGCACACTGATGACTTCAACTGGGATGGAAAGGAGGAATGTAGATACCTAACTGATATGTTCCTATTCAGGATACACGGTCATGGCTGAGGAAGAGAGATCTAAGGAAGCATTAAGGAACAGTAAAGATGGAAATGCTCTAAACAACAGACGAGGGTTTCCGTTCCATTAGCAGAAAGCAATCAGTGTAATTGTCAAATATTCATTAAGTGAACAGAAAGAAAAGTGGACACAGAAAAATGAGAGGAAAAGGCAGAAAGAGAAAAAGCAGAAAGATAGAAAAATGACCTATCCACAGATATTACAGCTCATAAAAATCTACAAAAATGTCCGGGGCAGTTAGGCACCTGGATGTATCATACCAGGAGCAGTCTCAAATTTTCGGGGATAATTTGACCCCTCAACCCCAATGAAATTAAGTCCTGAAACAAAAAAGAAAAGAAAAAACAACCAGTGAAATTTTGCTTGTAAATGAGAATGTCTGCCCAAATACATAATTCCCATTGTACCTGTGGATATTTTAAGGGTAGGTTTGGAATTTTTTTTTTTTTAATTTAAAGGGGAAATTGAAGTTTGCTATCAGGAAAACACAAAAAGAAACCATGCATGAAGGTATGTTCATACCATGAAATTAACAATGGCCAGGTGTGGTGGCTCACACCTGTAATCACCAGCACTTTGGGATGCCAAGGCAGGTGGATCACTTGAGGTCAGGAGTTTGAGACCAGCCTGTCCAACATGGTGAAACCCCATCTCTACTAAAAATACAAAAATTAGCCAGGCGTGGTGGCGTGCACCTGTAGTCCCAGCTACTCAGGAGGCTGAGACATGAGAACAGATTGAACTCGGGAGGCAGAGGCTGCAATGAGCCAAGATCGCACCACTGCACTCCAGCCTGAGTGACAGAACAAGACTGTCTCAAAAAAGAAAAACAGAAAAGAAAAAAAAAAAAAAAGAAATGAACAACAATGGGAACTCATGAAGCTATAATCAACACTTTCACACTAACAAGATGATAGTGGCATCACATTCAGCCACAAATCAGATTTCCAATTCCAGCCTTCCACATCTGCTTCCTTTTCTACTCAGTAGAAATTAACACACACACTTTACCCTTCCCTGTTTACCCAACCAGATCCTTACTGAAGACAGTTAAGGCTAAGGGCTGGGACCCGATGCCTGAATTTCCATTTACAACTGAAAACAAACTTTTCAACTTCCGCCATCTTACCTGCCAAAGATAAAAAGCCAAATACCCAGGAATAAGCTAGAGCTCAAAAACAGTAACTTATTTGTTATAGACTGCTACTACTGCCTCTACAAAGCCATCAATAGATGAATGAAGAGCAGTTCTAATGTCTCCAAAGTATAGTAAGTTAAACTATAACAGGACATTTTATAACTAAACAATGCAGAAATTCAAAGATACCTATAATTCAACTTCAGCCTCCACCCATGAAATATGTTAAAAATGAATTTATAAGATAGCAACTTGGCGAACAAAAAGCAGACAACATTCAGAGTCTCAGGAATAATATATTGTAGGAAAAAGGTGAGAAGCTATTTGTGCCAAAGGCTCTCCTAAAGGCCCAGAGATCACGTATCTGAGAAAGGCGACAAGGCAAATTTAAACAGGGAAGGAGTCAAAGAGCCTATTTCAGGCCCTTCTCATCCCCCTTTGTAAGAGGAAAAAAAGCCTTAGGCTCTCGTGTGTTAGCTCAGCCAGAATAAGGCAGCTGTTCAAGAAAGTACACCAGAGTTTTCTTACTAAAATGAACTGCTCTTATTAAAAGTGGCACACGTATCCACCCCCAAACACATCTTAGGTGTATATGACAGCTTAACATATCCTTAAACATTTTTTTTTTTTGAGACGGAGTCTCGCTCTGTCGCCCAGGCTGGAGTGCAGTGGCACGATCTCGGCTCACTGCAAGCTCTGCCTCCCGGGTTCACGCCATTCTCCTAACTCAGCCTCCTGAGTAGCTGGGACTACAGGCACCCGCCACCGCGCCCGGTTAATTTTTTGTATTTTTAGAGACGGGGTTTCACCGTGGTCTCGATCTCCTGACCTTGTGATCCGCCCGCCTCGGCCTCCCAAAGTGCTGGGATTACAGGCGTGAGCCACCGCGCCCGGCCTCCTTAAACATTTATATCCAGCCCAGACACAGGCACTAAAGTCAGCTAACAAAAAAGTAATCTTATTCCAATCCTGAATACTCCATCACCCCAAGAAGGCTGTTCAACGGGGCACCAGAAAGACTAGAAAGATTTCGAAATCTTTTTGTTCATATACTGATGTGTCCCAAAAATAAAGGGAAAAAAAGGATATTCTTTTTTTTTTTTTTTTTT